>NW_027464037.1:20000-147500 GCF_050947455.1 Rhinoderma darwinii | reverse complement strand
TCCAGAGGACGTGGAGATGGAGGAGGAGGACGGGAAGATGGAGGTTGGCGGACGCCAGTTTCCAGAGGACGTGGAGATGGAGGATGGGAAGATGGAGGTTGGCGGACGCCAATTTCCAGCTCCTGATGTGGAGATGGACGACCTTTCGGGGGCTACGGTTAACATCAGGGCCTCCAACCCCCGAAAGAGAAAGTGGCCATTTTAGTAACATCTGCCACTTGGGGCCCATTTACCATCAGGGCCCCCAACCCCCGGGAGAGATAGCGGCCATCTTATTTCCATCTGCCGCTCGGGGCCCATTTACCATCTTTAGGTGAGGTAAGTGCCGTCCACTGATGATCTTCTCACCTCACGACTCTTCTACAGCCGCCTGGACACTGAATTTCTGATTTGTTTTGCAGTTGTCACCCCAACATCGTGGCCTTTACCACCTAAACCATCTGAAATTCCCATGAAGACTCCTCCAGTGATGAGCAGACGTGAGATCCGGTAAGTCTGACGTCTTCCGCTCGTCTTCATCTTCTCCTTGTGGTGAAGGTTTTGTGAATTTTTTTGCTTATTTGTATTTTTTCCTTTTCTAGGATCCGACTTTGAAAAATATCAAAAACGTTTTCGGTTTCTTCTGATCCAGGATCGAGCTGTGTAAGGGTGGACTGGCGGCCATATCCACGGGTGAAGAAGGACCCTCCCCCTCTTCATCTCACCGATCATCGCATGTTAAAGGGCCGGAGCCACAGAAAACCGCACAGAAATTCTACCAGATTCTATAATAAACAGATTTATTTTTACCATTTTTAGTGTTTTCATTTCTAGATTGGGGAATTTATCCAGGGAACCTGTGTTCTATGGGGGTCCGAAGGTTATAGGTGTAATACTCTGCAGAATATATCACTATGTATCTGTCAGGAGGTGGAGAGGACAGAGCAATGTTCTGCAGATCTGTAGAGAGGTCAGTGGTGCAATAATCTGCAGAATATATCACTCTGTATCTGTCAGGAGGTGGAGAGGACAGAGCAATGTTCTGCAGATATCTAGAGAGGTCAGTGGTGTAATAATCTGCAGAATATATCACTCTGTATCTGTCAGTAGAGGACAGAGCAATGTTCTGCAGATCTGTAGAGAGGTCAGTGGTGTAATAATCTGCAGAATATATCACTCTGTATCTGTCAGTAGAGGACAGAGCAATGTTCTGCAGATCTGTAGAGAGGTCAGTGGTGTAATAATCTGCAGAATATATCACTATGTATCTGTCAGTAGAGGACAGAGCAATGTTCTGCAGATCTCTAGAGAGGTCAGTGGTGTAATAATCTGCAGAATATATCACTCTGTATCTGTCAGTAGAGGACAGAGCAATGTTCTGCAGATCTGTAGAGAGGTCAGTGGTGTAATAATCTGCAGAATATATCACTCTATCTGTCAGTAGAGGACAGAGCAATGTTCTGCAGATCTGTAGAGCGGTCAGTGGTGTAATAATCTGCAGAATATATCACTCTGTATCTGTCAGTAGAGGACAGAGCAATGTTCTGCAGATTTGTAGACAGGTCAGTGGTGTAATACTCTGCAGAATATATCACTCTGTATCTGTCAGTAGAGGACAGAGCAATGTTCTGCAGATCTGTAGACAGGTCAGTGGTGTAATAATCTGCAGAATATATCACCATATAACTGTCATGTGATACAGGAGCAATGTTCTGCAGATCTGTAGAGAGGTCAGTGGTGTAATACTCTGCAGAATATATCACTATGTATCTGTCAGGAGGTGGAGAGGACAGAGCAATGTTCTGCAGATCTGTAGAGAGGTCAGTGGTGTAATAATCTGCAGAATATATCACTCTGTATCTGTCATGTGATACAGGAGCAATGTTCTGCAGATCTGTAGAGAGGTCAGTGGTGTAATAATCTGCAGAATACTATGTATCTGTCAGGAGGTGGAGAGGACAGAGCAATGTTCTGCAGATCTGTAGAGAGGTCAGTGGTGTAATAATCTGCAGAATATATCACTCTGTATCTGTCAGTAGAGGACAGAGCAATGTTCTGCAGATCTGTAGACAGGTCAGTGGTGTAATAATAACAGAGAATCACAGCTCAATATTTATTACCCCGATTCTGCAGTTTTTATTGATATGACATATGTGGCCCTAGTGTGCCATGTGACTTATTGGACTCTTTGCGGAGCAACTCACGCGGCGGCAGAAACGGGAGAACAAATATGGAAGACCCCCAGTTTGTGCAAAGTGAAATTGAGCTGGGCAGCATAAAGCACCCGTCAGCTGAGTGGACCCCCCTATAAGAGCAGGGGGCCCCGGCATTTGCCCGGTTCGACCATGTGTGTACGGTGGCCCTGATCTGTGTCCTGAGAACGCAGATGCAGTTGACACCGGGACATGCCAGCGGCCTATCGGGATACCACCTGGAATCTGGGACTGTTGGGAGGTATGGAGACCCTCCCCAAATGACCCCATTTTGGATTCTACACCCCTCAGGGTGAGCATTTAGGGCTGCAGTGAGCATTTTGACTCCACAGGTGTTACATCGATTGTATTAGAATTGAGCAGTGGAAATAAAAAGTTGTTTTAGCTCAAAATTTCTTTATATTCAAAAAGAAAGAAACGATAACAAGGAGTACATCAGGGTATATGTAATATGTGAGGAGTACATCAGGGTATATGTAATCTGTGAGTAGTACATCAGGATATATGTAATCTGTGAGGAGTACATCAGGGTATATGTAATCTGTGAGGAGTACATCAGGATATATGTAATATGTGAGGAGTACATCAGGGTATATGTAATATGTGAGGAGTACATCAGGGTATATGTAATCTGTGAGGAGTACATCAGGATATATGTAATATGTGAGGAGTACATCAGGGTATATGTAATATGTGAGGAGTACATCAGGGTATATGTAATATGTGAGGAGTACATCAGGGTATATGTAATCTGTGAGTAGTACATCAGGATATATGTAATCTGTGAGGAGTACATCAGGGTATATGTAATCTGTGAGGAGTACATCAGGATATATGTAATATGTGAGGAGTACATCAGGGTATATGTAATATGTGAGGAGTACATCAGGGTATATGTAATCCGTGAGGAGTACATCAGGATATATGTAATATGTGAGGAGTACATCAGGATATATGTAATATGTGAGGAGTACATCAGGGTATATGTAATCTGTGAGGAGTACATCAGGGTATATGTAATATGTGAGGAGTACATCAGGGTATATGTAATATGTGAGGAGTACATCAGGATATATGTAATATGTGAGGAGTACATCAGGATATATGTAATCTGTGAGGAGTACATCAGGGTATATGTAATCTGTGAGGAGTACATCAGGGTATATTTAATATGTGAGGAGTACATCAGGGTATATGTAATATGTGAGGAGTACATCAGGGTATATGTAATCTGTGAGGAGTACATCAGGGTATATGTAATATGTGAGGAGTACATCAGGGTATATGTAATATGTGAGGAGTACATCAGGGTATATGTAATATGTGAGGAGTACATCAGGGTTTATGTAATCTGTGAGGAGTACATCAGGGTATATGTAATCTGTGAGGAGTACATCAGGGTATATGTAATCTGTGAGGAGTACATCAGGATATATGTAATATGTGAGGAGTACATCAGGATATATGTAATATGTGAGGAGTACATCAGGGTATGTGTAATATGTGAGGAGTACATCAGGATATATGTAATATGTGAGGAGTACATCAGGGTATATGTAATATGTGAGGAGTACATCAGGGTATATGTAATATGTGAGGAGTACATCAGGGTTTATGTAATCTGTGAGGAGTACATCAGGGTATATGTAATATGTGAGGAATACATCAGGGTATATGTAATCTGTGAGGAGTACATCAGGATATATGTAATATGTGAGGAGTACATCAGGATATATGTAATATGTGAGGAGTACATCAGGGTATGTGTAATCTGTGAGAAGTACATCAGGGTATATGTAATATGTGAGGAGTACATCAGGGTATATATAATCTGTGAGGAGTACATCAGGGTATATGTAATCTGTGAGGAGTACATCAGGGTATATGTAATATGTGAGGAGTACATCAGGGTATATGTAATCTGTGAGGAGTACATTAGGGTATATGTAATCTGTGAGGAGTACATCAGGGTATATGTAATCTGTGAGGAGTACATCAGGGTATATGTAATCTGTGAGGAGTACATCAGGGTATACGTAATATGTGAGGAGTACATCAGGGTATATGTAATCTGTGAGGAGTACTTCAGGGTATATGTAATCTGTGCGGAGTACATCAGGGTATATGTAAACTGTGAGGAGTACATCAGGGTATATGTAATATGTGAGGAGTACATCAGGATATATGTAATATGTGAGGACTACATCAGGGTATATGTAATCTGTGAGTAGTACATCAGGGTATATGTAATCTGTGAGGAGTACATCAGGGTATATGTAATCTGTGAGGAGTACATCAGGGTATATGTAATATGTGAGGAGTAAATCAGGGTATATGTAATATGTGAGTAGTACATCAGGATATATGTAATATGTGAGGAGTACATCACGGTATATGTAATCTGTGAGGAGTACATCAGGGTATATGTAATATGTGAGGAGTACAACAGGCTATATGTAATATGTGAGGAGTACATCAGGGTATATGTAATATGTGAGGAGTACATCAGGATATATGTAATCTGTGAGGAGTACATCAGGATATATGTAATCTGTGAGGAGTACATCAGGGTATATGTAATATGTGAGGAGTACATCAGGGTATATGTAAGATGTGCGGAGTACATCAGGGTATATGTAATATGTGAGGAGTACATCAGGGTATATGTAATATGTGAGGAGTACATCAGGGTATATGTAATATGGGAGGAGTACATCAGGATATATGTAATCTGTGAGGAGTACATCAGGATATATGTAATATGTGAGGAGTACATCAGGGTATATGTAATATGTGAGGAGTACATCAGGGTATATGTAATATGTGAGGAGTACATCAGGGTATATGTAATATGTGAGGAGTACATCAGGGTATATGTAATATGTGAGGAGTACATCAGGGTATATGTAATATGTGAGGAGTACATCAGGGTATATGTAGTCTGTGAGGAGTACATCAGGGTATATGTAATCTGTGCGGAGTACATCAGGGTATATGTAATATGTGTGGAGTACATCAGGGTATATGTAATATGTGAGGAGTACATCAGGGTATATGTAATATGTGAGGAGTATATCAGGGTATATATAATCTGTGAGGAGTACATCAGGGTATATGTAAACTGTGAGGAGTACATCAGGATATGTGTAAGATGTGAGGAGTACATCAGGGTATATGTAATATGTGAGGAGTACATCAGGGTATATGTAATATGTGAGGAGTACATCAGGGTATATGTAATATGTGAGGAGTACATCAGGGTATATGTAATATGTGAGGAGTACATCAGGGTATATGTAATATGTGAGGAGTACATCAGGGTATATGTAGTCTGTGAGGAGTACATCAGGGTATATGTAATCTGTGCGGAGTACATCAGGGTATATGTAATATGTGAGGAGTACATCAGGGTATATGTAATATGTGAGGAGTACATCAGGGTATATGTAAGATGTGCGGAGTACATCAGGGTATATGTAATATGTGAGGAGTACATCAGAATATATGTAATATGTGAGGAGTACATCAGGGTATATGTAATATGTGAGGAGTACATCAGGGTATATGTAATATGGGAGGAGTACATCAGGGTATATGTAATCTGTGAGGAGTACATCAGGATATATGTAATATGTGAGGAGTACATCAGGGTATATGTAATATGTGAGGAGTACATCAGGGTATATGTAAACTGTGAGGAGTACATCAGGATATATGTAAGATGTGAGGAGTGTGAGGAGTACATCAGGGTATATGTAATATGTGAGGAGTACATCAGGGTATATGTAATATGTGAGGAGTACATCAGGGTATATGTAATATGTGAGGAGTACATCAGGGTATATGTAATATGTGAGGAGTACATCAGGGTATATGTAATATGTGAGGAGTACATCAGGGTATATGTAGTCTGTGAGGAGTACATCAGGGTATATGTAATCTGTGCGGAGTACATCAGGGTATATGTAATATGTGAGGAGTACATCAGGGTATATGTAATCTGTGAGGAGTACATCAGGGTATATGTAATCTGTGAGGAGTACATCAGGATATATGTAAGATGTGAGGAGTACATCAGGGTATATGTAATATGTGAGAAGTACATCAGGGTATATGTAATCTGTGAGGAATACATCAGGGTATATGTAATATGTGAGGAGTACATCAGGATATATGTAATATGTGAGGAGTACATCAGGATATATGTAATATGTGAGGAGTACATCAGGATATATGTAATATGTGAGGAGTACATCAGGGTATATGTAATCTGTGAGGAGTACATCAGGGTATATGTAATCTGTGAGGAGTACATCAGGGTATATGTAATCTGTGAGGAGTACATCAGGGTATATGTAAGATGTGAGGAGTACATCAGGGTATATGTAATATGTGAGGAGTACATCAGGATATATGTAATATGTGAGGAGTACATCAGGGTATATGTAATCTGTGAGGAGTACATCAGGGTATATGTAATATGTGAGGAGTACATCAGGGTATATGTAATCTGTGAGGAGTACATCAGGGTATATGTAATATGTGAGGAGTACATCAGGGTATATGTAATCTATGAGGAGTACATCAGGGTATATGTAATCTGTGAGGAGTACATCAGGGTATATGTAATCTGTGAGGAGTACATTAGGGTATATGTAATCTGTGAGGAGTACATCAGGGTATATGTAATCTGTGAGGAGTACATCAGGGTATATGTAATCTGTGAGGAGTACATCAGGGTATATGTAATATGTGAGGAGTACATCAGGGTATATGTAATCTGTGAGGAGTACTTCAGGGTATATGTAATCTGTGCGGAGTACATCAGGGTATATGTAATCTGTGAGGAGTACATCAGGATATATGTAATATGTGAGGAGTACATCAGGATATATGTAATATGTGAGGAGTACATCAGGGTATATGTAAACTGTGAGGAGTACATCAGGGTATATGTAATATGTGAGGAGTACATCAGGATATATGTAATATGTGAGGACTACATCAGGGTATATGTAATATGTGAGGAGTACATCAGGGTTTATGTAATATGTGAGGAGTACATCAGGGTATATGTAATATGTGAGGAGTACATCAGGGTATATGTAATATGTGAGGAGTACATCAGGGTATATGTAGTCTGTGAGGAGTACATCAGGGTATATGTAATCTGTGCGGAGTACATCAGGATATATGTAATATGTGAGGAGTACATCAGGATATATGTAAGATGTGAGGAGTACATCAGGGTATATCTAATCTGTGAGGAGTACATCAGGGTATATGTAATCTGTGAGGAGTACATCAGGGTATATGTAATCTGTGAGGAGTACATCAGGGTATATGTAAGATGTGAGGAGTACATCAGGGTATATGTAATATGTGAGGAGTACATCAGGATATATGTAATATGTGAGGAGTACATCAGGGTATATGTAATCTGTGAGGAGTACATCAGGGTATATGTAATATGTGAGGAGTACATCAGGGTATATGTAATCTGTGAGGAGTACATCAGGGTATATGTAAGATGTGAGGAGTACATCAGGGTATATGTAATATGTGAGGAGTACATCAGGGTATATGTAATATGTGAGGAGTACATCAGGGTATATGTAATATGTGAGGAGTACATCAGGGTATATGTAATCTGTGAGGAGTACATCAGGGTATATGTAAGCTGTGAGGAGTACATCAGGGTATATGTAATCTATGAGGAGTACATCAGGGTATATGTAATATGTGAGGAGTACATCAGGGTATATATAAGCATATCAGCAGCACAGGACGCCTTTAATTCTCTCGAACGGGGGCACGTCTCCCAGGCCACAGTCCAAGATTGACCCCTCAGTCAAGATAGGAAGAAATTGAGACAGCACTCCAAAATATTCAAAAATAAAGATCCTTTTATTCCACGTGTGTGCAACGTTTCAGCTCAGTGCGAGCCTTTCTCAAGCATAACAGTGTGACACTGAAAGTACATATATATGCAGTACAAAATCACAAAAGCCAATTACATATATATTATAAAATCGTGAGAACATGATACATCAAATATGCATAACGTTTATAACAGTAGAATCCCCTATGAATATGGCAGTACATACATGGGGAAATGAATGTGAATTATTAAATATATTTAGTATAAACAGTGTGTTTATTATAATAAGGCCAATCAATCAGATGGGCTACATGTGTGTGATAACATGTGAACAATGTCCAAAGACAGGTGAATGTTATAAAATTTAAGTTAAAAACATCTTACCCTCGCTGGATCGGCTGATGGCATTTTACACTCTCTACTACGTAGATCTAAATGTTAAGTAATCCTATCACCTGTTGGTGTGAGTCATCGCACATCGCGTCATATCGCGCCTGCGCATAGCCCACTCGTAGCGAAAATCGCCATTTTAGAAGAGGGCCACTCACCCTTACAAATTCCATATGAATGGCGTCAGATCCTCTCGATTTCGGATATGAGTCACAGTGTATTTCATCAGTTCGCGCTTGCGCGGAACTCACTGACAATACTCAGGGCCATTTTGGAAAAGGGCAGTACATCAGGGTATATGTAATCTGTGAGTAGTACATCAGGATATATGTAAACTGTGAGGCGTATATCAGGGTATATGTAATCTGTGAGGAGTACATCAGGGTATATGTAATCTGTGAGGAGTACATCAGGGTATATGTAATCTGTGAGGAGTATATCAGGGTATATGTAATATGTGAGGAGTACATCAGGGTATATGTAATCTGTGAGGAGTACATCAGGATATATGTAATCTGTGAGGAGTACATCAGGGTATATATAATATGTGAGGAGTACATCAGTGTATATGTAATCTGTGAGGAGTACATCAGTGTATATGTAATCTGCCGAGTACATCAGGGTATATGTAATCTGTGAGCAGTACATCAGGGTATATGTAAACTGTGAGGAGTACATCAGGATATATGTAAACTGAGGAGTACATGAGGGTATATGTAATATGTGAGGAGTACATCAGGGTATATGTAATCTGTGAGGAGTACATCAGGATATATGTAATCTGTGCGGAGTAAATCAGGATATATGTAATCTGTGCGGAGCACATCAGGTTATATGTAATCTGTGAGGAGCACATCAGGGTATATGTAATCTGTGAGGAGTACATTAGGGTATATGTAATATGTGAGGAGTACATCAGGGTATATGTAATATGTGAGGAGTACATCAGGATATATGTAATCTGTGAGGAGTACATCAGGGTATATGTAATATGTGAGGAGTACATCAGGGTATATGTAATCTGTGAGGAGTACATCAGGGTATATGTAATCTGTGCGGAGTACATCAGGGTATATGTAATATGTGAGGAGTACATCAGGGTATATGTAATCTGTGCGGGGTACATCAGGGTATATGTAATATGTGAGGAGTACATCAGGATATATGTAATATGTGAGGAGTACATCAGGATATATGTAATATGTGAGGAGTACATCAGAGTATATGTAATCTGTGCAAAGTACATCAGGATATATGTAATATGTGAGGAGTACATCAGGGTATATGTAATATGTGAGGAGTACATCAGGGTATATGTAATATGTGCGGAGTACATCAGGGTATATGTAATATGTGGGGAGTACATCAGGATATATGTAATATGTGAGGAGTACATCAGGGTATATGTAATATGTGCGGAGTACATCAGGATATATGTAATCTGTGAGGAGTACATCAGGGTATATGTAATCTGTGAGGAGTACATCAGGGTATATGTAATCTGTGAGGAGTACATCAGGGTATATGTAAACTGTGAGGAGTACATCGGTATATGTAAGATGTGAGGAGTACATCAGGGTATATGTAATCTGTGAGGAGTACATCAGGATATATGTAATATGTGAGGAGTACATAAGGTTATATGTAATATGTGAGGAGTACATCAGGGTATATGTAATCTGTGAGGAGTACATCAGGGTATATGTAATATGTGAGGAGTACATCAGGGTATATGTAAACTGTGAGGAGTACATCAGGGTATATGTAATATGTGAGGAGTACATCAGGGTATATGTAATCTGTGAGGAGTACATCAGGGTATATGTAATCTGTGAGGAGTACATCAGGGTATATGTAATCTGTGAGGAGTACATTAGGGTATATGTAATCTGTGAGGAGTACATCAGGGTATATGTAATCTGTGAGGAGTACATCAGGGTATATGTAATCTGTGAGGAGTACATCAGGGTATATGTAATATGTGAGGAGTACATCAGGGTATATGTAATCTGTGAGGAGTACTTCAGGGTATATGTAATCTGTGCGGAGTACATCAGGGTATATGTAATCTGTGAGGAGTACATGAGGATATATGTAATATGTGAGGAGTACATCAGGATATATGTAATATGTGAGGAGTACATCAGGGTATATGTAAACTGTGAGGAGTACATCAGGGTATATGTAATATGTGAGGAGTACATCAGGATATATGTAATATGTGAGGACTACATCAGGGTATATGTAATCTGTGAGGAGTACATCAGGGTATATGTAATATGTGAGGAGTACATCAGGGTATATGTAATCTGTGAGGAGTACATCAGGGTATATGTAATATGTGAGGAGTAAATCAGGGTATATGTAATATGTGAGTAGTACATCAGGATATATGTAATATGTGAGGAGTACATCACGGTATATGTAATCTGTGAGGAGTACATCAGGGTATATGTAATATGTGAGGAGTACATCAGGCTATATGTAATATGTGAGGAGTACATCAGGGTATATGTAATATGTGAGGAGTACATCAGGATATATGTAATCTGTGAGGAGTACATCAGGGTATATGTAATCTGTGAGGAGTACATCAGGGTATATGTAATATGTGAGGAGTACATCAGGGTATATGTAAGATGTGCGGAGTACATCAGGGTATATGTAATATGTGAGGAGTACATCAGAATATATGTAATATGTGAGGAGTACATCAGGGTATATGTAATATATGAGGAGTACATCAGGGTATATGTAATATGGGAGGAGTACATCAGGGTATATGTAATCTGTGAGGAGTACATCAGGCTATATGTAATATGTGAGGAGTACATCAGGGTATATGTAATATGTGAGGAGTACATCAGGGTATATGTAATATGTGAGGAGTACATCAGGGTATATGTAATCTGTGAGGAGTACATCAGGGTATATGTAATCTGTGCGGAGTACATCAGGGTATATGTAATATGTGAGGAGTACATCAGGGTATATGTAATATGTGAGGAGTACATCAGGATATATGTAAACTGTGAGGAGTACATCAGGGTATATGTAATCTGTGAGGAGTACATCAGAGTATATGTAATCTGTGCGGGGTACATCAGGGTATATGTAATATGTGAGGAGTACATCAGGATATATGTAATATGTGAGGAGTACATCAGGATATATGTAATATGTGAGGAGTACATCAGAGTATATGTAATCTGTGCAAAGTACATCAGGATATATGTAATATGTGAGGAGTACATCAGGGTATATGTAATATGTGAGGAGTACATCAGGGTATATGTAATATGTGCGGAGTACATCAGGGTATATGTAATATGTGGGGAGTACATCAGGATATATGTAATATGTGAGGAGTACATCAGGGTATATGTAATATGTGCGGAGTACATCAGGATATATGTAATCTGTGAGGAGTACATCAGGGTATATGTAATCTGTGAGGAGTACATCAGGGTATATGTAATCTGTGAGGAGTACATCAGGGTATATGTAAACTGTGAGGAGTACATCGGTATATGTAAGATGTGAGGAGTACATCAGGGTATATGTAATCTGTGAGGAGTACATCAGGATATATGTAATATGTGAGGAGTACATAAGGTTATATGTAATATGTGAGGAGTACATCAGGGTATATGTAATCTGTGAGGAGTACATCAGGGTATATGTAATATGTGAGGAGTACATCAGGGTATATGTAAACTGTGAGGAGTACATCAGGGTATATGTAATATGTGAGGAGTACATCAGGGTATATGTAATCTGTGAGGAGTACATCAGGGTATATGTAATCTGTGAGGAGTACATCAGGGTATATGTAAACTGTGAGGAGTACATCAGGGTATATGTAAGATGTGAGGAGTACATCAGGGTATATGTAATATGTGAGGAGTACATCAGGGTATATGTAATCTGTGAGGAGTACATCAGGATATATGTAATCTGTGAGGAGTACATCAGGATATATGTAATATGTGAGGAGTACATCAGGGTATATGTAATCTGTAAGGAGTACATCAGGGTATATGTAATATGTGAGGAGTACATCAGGGTATATGTAATCTGTGAGGAGTACATCAGGGTATATGTAATCTGTGCGGAGTACATCAGGGTATATGTAATCTGTGAGGAGTACATCAGGATATATGTAAACTATGCGGAGTACATCAGGATATATGTAATCACTTTGCGGGGCCGTCGATTGTGTTCTAACCGCTTAGAAGCCGCAAACGCTATTGAACGCGGCTTCTAAGGAGTTAATCGGCGGGGACCATGGGGAAGGAGATGTGACAACTGCTGTTTGTGACAGCAGTTGTCATTGCTCACAGATGGGATGGGGGCGGAATGGCCGTTTTTACCAGGACGTGCTATTACTTAAATAGCGAGATCTCGCTGTAAATGACCGGTTACAGGGAGATTACGCTTGCTCTGCTGTAAGTACCACAGATACGTTAACGAAGTGTCGGGATTGTGAATAGACATGGCGTCCTGGCTGGAAGGAATGTCTATTCACTGTCTAAACACTTCAGTAACGTTAATGTGTCAGTATAAGGCTATGTTCACACGGAGTATTTTGGGGGAGGAATATCTGCCTCAAAATTCCGTTTGGAACTTTGAGGCAGATATTCCTCTCCCTGCACGCCGATTTTCGCGGCGATTATCGCGCCGTTTTTCGCCCGCGGCCATTGAGCGCCGCGGGCATAAAACAGCGAGAAATACGCTTTCTCCTGCCTCCCATTGAAGTCAATGGGAGGTCAGAGGCGGAAGCGCCCGAAGATAGGGCATGTCGCTTCTTTTTCCCGCGAGGCAGTTTTACTGCTCGCGGGAAAAAGACGCCGACGCCTCCCATTGAAATCAATGGGAGGGGTTCTCGGGCCGTTTTTGCCGAGTTTTGCGACGCGGTTTCCGCGTAAAAAAACTCGGCAAAATACCCCGTGTGAACGTAGCCTAAGACAGCACATAGTGAACAACGCAGTGTTAGGGTATGTTCACACGGCAGTGTCCGTAACGGCTGAAATTACGGGGCTGTTTTCAGGAGAAAACAGCTCCGTCATTTCAGCCGACATGGCGTGTTGAGGCGCTTTTTCGCTGCGTCAATTACGGACGTAAATGGAGCTGTTTTTCCATGGAGTCAATGGAAAACGGCTTCATTTACGTCTGAAGAAGTGACAGGCACTTCTTTGACGCGGGCGTCTATTTACGCGCCATCTTTTGACAGCGACGCGTAAATTTACGCCTCGTGGGAATAGACCAACGTAAAACCCATTGCTTTCAATGGGCAGATGTTTGCCGATGCTATCGAGCCGCATTTTCGGACGTAAATCGAGGCGGAAAACGCCCGAATTACGTCCGTAAATAATCCGTGTGAACATACCCTTACTATGCGGTGACTAAATGAATGGAGAGAAGTGCATGATGCTGATTGGTCACTGATTGGTCAGCGTCATACACTCCTCTTTACAACGCCCACTTGGTCTAATGGAAAAACACGCCCAGTTGGGCATTAAGAAACTCATTAGCATAAAGCTAAAATCGCTCCTAACGTGGTAAATATAGAACGTTTTCTAAATAAAAAGCATTACTGTCACCGACATTACAGCGCCGATCACATCATGTAGGAGATAGGGCACTTATAGTGTGGTGACAGAGTCTCATTACTTATATAGGAGATAGGGCACTTATAATGTGGTGACAGAGCCTCTTTACTTATATAGGAGATAGGGCACTTATAATGTGGTGACAGAGCCTCTTTACTTATATAGGAGATAGGGCACTTATAATGTGGTGACAGAGTCTCTTTACTTATATAGGAGATAGGACACTTATAATGTGGTGACAGCCTCTTTACTTATATAGGAGATAGGACACTTATAATGTGGTGACAGAGCCTCTTTACTTATATAGGAGATAGGACACTTATAATGTGGTGACAGAGCCTCTTTACTTATATAGGAGATAGGACACTTATAATGTGGTGACAGAGCCTCTTTACTTATATAGGAGATAGGGCACTTATAATGTGGTGACAGCCTCTTTACTTATATAGGAGATAGGGCACTTATAATGTGGTGACAGAGCCTCTTTACTTATATAGGAGATAGGGCACTTATAATGTGGTGACAGAGCCTCTTTACTTATATAGGAGATAGGGCACTTATAATGTGGGGACAGAGCCTCTTTACTTATATAGGAGATAGGACACTTATAATGTGGTGACAGAGCCTCTTTACTTATATAGGAGATAGGGCACTTATAATGTGGTGACAGAGCCTCTTTACTTATATAGGAGATAGGGCACTTATAATGTGGTGACAGAGCCTCTTTACTTATATAGGAGATAGGGCACTTATAATGTGGTGACAGCCTCTTTACTTATATAGGAGATAGGACACTTATAATGTGGTGACAGAGCCTCTTTACTTATATAGGAGATAGGGCACTTATAATGTGGTGACAGAGCCTCTTTACTTATATAGCAGATAGGACACTTATAATGTGGTGACAGAGCCTCTTTACTTATATAGGAGATAGGGCACTTATAATGTGGTGACAGAGCCTCTTTACTTATATAGGAGATAGGGCACTTATAATGTGGTGACAAAGTCTCTTTACTTATATAGGAGATAGGACACTTATAATGTGGTGACAGCCTCTTTACTTATATAGGAGATAGGGCACTTATAATGTGGAGACAGAGCCTCTTTACTTATATAGGAGATAGGGCACTTATAATGTGGTGACAGAGCCTCTTTACTTATATAGGAGATAGGACACTTATAATGTGGTGACAGAGTCTCTTTACTTATATAGGAGATAGGGCACTTATAATGTGGTGACAGAGCCTCTTTACTTATATAGGAGATAGGGCACTTATAATGTGGTGACAGAGTCTCTTTACTTATATAGGAGATAGGGCACTTATAATGTGGTGACATAGCCTCTTTACTTATATAGGAGATAGGACACGTATAATGTGGTGACAGAGTCTCTTTACTTATATAGGAGATAGGGCACTTATAATGTGGTGACAGAGCCTCTTTACTTATATAGGAGAAAGGGCACTTATAATGTGGTGACAGAGCCTCTTTACTTATATAGGAGATAGGACACTTATAATGTGGTGACAGAGCCTCTTTACTTATATAGGAGATAGGACACTTATAATGTGGTGACAGTCTCTTTACTTATATAGGAGATAGGGCACTTATAATGTGGTGACAGAGCCTCTTTACTTATATAGGAGATAGGACACTTATAATGTGGTGACAGTCTCTTTACTTATATAGGAGATAGGACACTTATAATGTGGTGACAGTCTCTTTACTTATATAGGAGATAGGGCACTTATAATGTGGTGACAGAGCCTCTTTACTTATATAGGAGATAGGGCACTTATAATGTGGTGACAGAGCCTCTTTACTTATATAGGAGATAGGACACTTATAATGTGGTGACAGAGTCTCTTTACTTATATAGCAGATAGGACACTTATAATGTGGTGACAGCCTCTTTACTTATATAGGAGATAGGACACTTATAATGTGGTGACAGAGTCTCTTTACTTATATAGCAGATAGGACACTTATAATGTGGTGACAGCCTCTTTACTTATATAGGAGATAGGACACTTATAATGTGGTGACAGAGCCTCTTTACTTATATAGGAGATAGGACACTTATAATGTGGTGACAGAGCCTCTTTACTTATATAGGAGATAGGACACTTATAATGTGGTGACAGAGTCTCTTTACTTATATAGCAGATAGGACACTTATAATGTGGTGACAGCCTCTTTACTTATATAGGAGATAGGACACTTATAATGTGGTGACAGAGCCTCTTTACTTATATAGGAGATAGGACACTTATAATGTGGTGACAGAGCCTCTTTACTTATATAGGAGATAGGACACTTATAATGTGGTGACAGTCTCTTTACTTATAAAGGAGATAGGGCACTTATAATGTAGTGACAGAGCCTCTTTACTTATATAGGAGATAGGGCACTTATAATGTGGTGACAGAGCCTCTTTACTTATATAGGAGATAGGACACTTATAATGTGGTGACAGTCTCTTTACTTATATAGGAGATAGGGCACTTATAATGTGGTGACAAAGTTTTTTTACTTATATAGGAGATAGGACACTTATAATGTGGCGACAAAGTCTCTTTACTTATATAGGAGATAGGACACTTATAATATGGTGACAGAGTCTCTTTACTTATATAGGACATAGGGCACTTATAATGTGGTGACAGAGCCTCTTTACTTATATAGGAGATAGGGCACTTATAATGTGGTGACAGAGTCTCTTTAAGCATGACCTAATACTACGTCTTTGAGCGGAAGGGGTTAATAAAAAATAATTTAAAAAAAATATTGTCTATAAAGTTGTACACTGCCTTTAAGAGGCTAATAAGCAGGTGACACTGACAGGTTTTTGGGTTGGCAGAGAAATCTAAGGCTGTGATCCTGAAAATTCCTCCTGCAATAACTGCTCCAGATGTTTTTTGCACAGTGGTTTGACAATAACTCGTCAAGGTGTTTTTTTACCCTTTCTGACTGATTGAAATGGGGTTTTGGAGGCGGAAACTGCCTCAAGATGGGTCATGTCGCTTCTTTTTACTGCGACACGTTTTTTTTACTCGTGGTAAAAAAAATCGTCCAACTCCCATTGAAATCAATGGGAGGCATTTTCGGGTGTTTTTTGACTAGTTTTGCGGAGCGGTTTCCACAACAAAAAACTTGTAAAAAAGTTCTGTGTGAACAGGGCCTTAAAATAGAGGCACCGTGTGTCCCGCCACTTTCAAGTGTATCCGCGTCCACAGAGGGCAGATACAGGTAAATACTATGGCGGAGCAGGGAGCCAGTTACGCCCCGCCATTCACTTTGGTAGGCCACAGTCTCCTTTAGGCCTGTGGCTTACAAGGTGCAGGGACCTCGACACCGGTAGTGAGGACCTCAACATTGTAATTTCGGCTCTGATCAGTAAACATAGAAGTGTAGAGAGGAGTGTGTGATATATAGACAGATATACAGTAGTCATGTATTCAGTCACTGTGTGTTTCCTACAGATGGATCCAGTAGAAGAAATCCACCAGAGAGATGTCCCAGTCCTCTGTATTCCCAGGACTGTCCAGAGGAAAATCACAATGTCCCAGAGAATCATCAGGTAGATGAAGCTGAGCCCTATACCAGATCTATATATGGGGGTGTGAAGCTTTTTGGTCCTGCGGTCATTAGGGATGTCACGATACCAGAATTTGGACTTCGATACCGATAGTTTGTGTAGTATTGCGATTTCGATACCAAAACGATTCTTTACCAATAGTAATAAAAAAATAATAAAAAAGTTCTTCCATTTTCTGATGTGAGGCGCGAGGTGTGATGATGAATTTAACCTCCATGTACCTCATTAATAGTAATTAACCCCATCATGTTTCTCAGTCATAATGGGTTGATGTGTAAGGTACATGATGGGGTTAATTACTATTAATGAGGCGCATGGAGGTTAAATTCATCACACCTCGTGCCCCACAATAAGTGATAGAAAGCAGTGTTTATTTTATTTTTTTACAGCGTACACAGAAATATGCAAAAAAATTGTTGTGCAGGTTATTATGGCCGCGCCAATACCGAATATGTGTATATTTTATGTATTGAGACTTATTTTAATTTTTTTATTGTAAAAAAATGTGTGTGTATTTTTTTTATTTAATATTACTTTATGTTTTTACTTTATTTTTAAACTTTAATGTACCGGCATATATCTATAAACTGATAGTACAGAGGCATATATCTATATACCAGTATATTAGCCTGTGTACGGATAGTACACAGGCAGTTGTTAGGACATACCTAAGTATGCCCTAACAACAGGAAATATGGTAGGACAGCCCTGGGGTCCTTCAATGGACCCTGGGCTGTCTGCCCATATATGGTATGTCCCTTAATCGCGTCACAGGAATTCCCGCGATGCGATCCAAGGGGCATCCCCCCTTTTCTGAATTCTGCAGTCCGCTGTGATCGCAGCATTCAGGGGAATAGCGGCGGAGATGAGAGGTTTCTCTGATCTCCGCCGTTATAGAGCTGGGCTGCGGATGTGTAATACAACAATTGCCCCGCTCCTGACAATAAGTGAGAGCGCGGTCAGCATGAGGTGATGCGGCCGGCGCTGCACTATAATAAGCGGCGGTGCAAACACTGAAGACAGAACATGGGGGTGTTTTGCAGCGCGCCCGCCATGTTCTGTCTTCAGTGCCGGCAATCATTAGTGCAGCGCTGGCCGCATCGCATCATCCACACCCCGCACACTCGTCATGACTCAGGAGCCGGGCAATGACTATCACACAGCCGGAGCCCCGCTCTCATACATTCATGTGTTACTATACTGAGCTGTGCGGCCGCACAGCCAAGTATCGAAATACATGTATCGAAATACATGACATAACGGTATCGAAACAGTATCGAAGTTTCGATGCATCGTGCATCCCTAACGGTCATAGAGTTTGGTGGTTTCTTATGTTGATCTGTTAGATTCTTCACACTCTCTGCTGTATTGTACTGAATTGTTACATATGTGAAATCAGGGGGAAGATGTGACTAATATTAAAACAGAGGATGAAGAAGAAGAGCGGGTGAGGGGCGATCAACCGTGTAAGAGTGAACCGGAGGAGGAAATTCCAGGAGGAGTTATCACAAGTCAGTAATAATGAATTTAGAAAGTGAACTCCGTGGTTTATTAAGCAGGACCTGCTGTGTTTTTTGTTGTTGTTTTTTTAACCACATTTTTGTTAATCGTGTGAACATACCCTTACACTGACAGGTTACATCTATATATAGATATCACAGGATCCACCATCCATAATAGACTGATCCTCCCTGTTCTGTAGAGATCACTTCTCAGCATACATCTCATTATCATCACAGGCAGGATTACACTGACAGTTAACATCTATATATATACTGTAGATAATACAAGATCCACCATTCATAATAGACTGACCCTTTCTGTTCTGTAGAGCTCATTTCTCAGCAGTCATCTCATTATCATCACAGGCAGGATTACACTGACAGGTTACATCTATATATAGATAATGCAGGATCCACCATTCATAATAGACTGATCCTCCCTGTTCTGTAGAGATCATTTCTCAGCAGTCATCTCATTATCGTCACAGGCAGGATTACACTGACAGGTTACATCTATATATAGATAACACAGGATCCACCATCCATAATAGACTGATCCTTCGTGTTTTGTGGAGATCACTTCTCAGCAATCATCTCATTATCATCACAGGCAGGATCAAGGTCTTATTACAAGGACCGTGTAGACGACTGCCAATCAATGAGACAGCTTGTTGATTGGCACTCGTTTGCTCCTGTCACAAGGAGCTATGTATGGGAACGAGCACTCGTTACTCCGATCACTCGTCCCCATACATTATTATCATGTCGGCAGCACGGCTCAGGGAGATGTGCTGCCGACAACGATAATATTTTGGTTTTCTAAAACGATACGATAATCTGCTGATCGCTCCCCTGTTTACACAGGGCAATTCTCGGCAACGAGCGTTCTATGAATGACTGTTTGCCTGATCATTGGCCCATGTAAAAGGGCCTTTACACTGACTGGTATCACCTATATATAGATAACACAGGATACACCATTGACAATAGGTGATGGACACAGCTCCCCTCCTCCCCCTCCCTGCACAATGACTTCTGCACAGGCCACAGAGCAAACCTAGAAAACTGTCCCGTAGAAGTCAATGGCTCAGCTCCAGACTATTGTTTCCTACGACCCATGTGGCTGCTGTAAACCATATCTCTTAATGCAGTTAACAGCGAAGACAAAATGGCTGCCTCCATAACCCCTTCACGACTGCCATACGGCTATATACACGTTCTAACTGCCGATGCCCCGTGCAGGTAGCAGGTATATAGACGATTGCAGCGTGCATCGGGGTTAAATGAGTGCAGAAGGTGCTTCAGCGTGAGCAGCTCTGCACTAATCTATATGTCGGCTCTCTTTAAAAGTGCCGACACGTCTTTGACTTAGTTTCATAAAACAAACGTGTTTTTTTGAATGAAACTAAACTTACAAGTGCAGTCTGCACTTTTCTCTCTCTCCCGTGTGTGTCTGCACCTCCCCCTCCTTCTCCCTCCATCGCTTCTGCCCAGAGATAACGGAGCCAGTGTGCTTGTTATCTCGGCAGAAAGGGAATGTGTCGCGAATTAAACCTTTTTTTTAAGTGTCGTTACTTATTTCTATTATATTTTTTACGTTTTTTGCTGCATTTTTTTTTTTATTCCATATTCTGGAAAGTATTAAAAGTTAAATAATAATTTGACATGTTTGAGCATGTTAGAAGAATTTTCCATACTTCGCAATAATGATTCAAGTTTTCATCCCAATAAGAGTTTTATTCTCATCGATGAGGAGACGATATCTGACTTCATTACATAAGCTCTGGCTTATATAGACTTTAACCACAAACAGATGACATCTTGCACATGACGGTGAATATCTTACACAAAATACTAGTCTAATGCAGTTTTGCTTCAAATAGCATATTTTGACATTTACAACTGAAACTGGGAAAAAGTTGAACTTCCCTAAATTGCATCTGACTTTATTGAGAAATATCAACTGTCCCAGACTTGAAAGCAAAGCATATTTAAAACTATAACAGCTAAAACATTTCCTAAGAAGTTCTCCATAACTGAGAGTATATTTAATTTCATTGCATCAAATAAGTATAAATTTAAAATAAAACTTTCATAACATTCCACCCTGTTGTAAATTTATCAAGAAATGTTCTATAAAATATCCAGGACAGGTTCTCTTCTTTTGAATTTCTTGGCACATTGTCTTTGTCACTGAGGTCTCAATGAACCTTTGGATCAATCCTCTTATGCAAGGTATCGCATCCACAAACAGTCAATATACTGGCAACAACGGCAATGGTCATGAGTACAGATGTTACCAGGCCAGTCCATTTTCCAAACTACTCCGCAATCCATGAGGTGAAGATGTCATTTATTCTGGAGTTTTCCCGCAAGATCTTCGGACAGGGAATTGAGTCCTTCCAATACTGAGTCCTTCTAATACTGCCATCAGGAGCTGTATTATTGGGAATAAAAGTACAACAGAAGATACTAACATTTTGCAGACACCCCCTTTTTCTGCTAGTAACATATCCAGCGTTATTCTATTTCACCATGTCATTAAAGATATAGGTCCCAACTGATCTGCAATACCTTTTATTGCATCTCTGGTATAATTAACAAATCTCTGTTGATTGTAATAAATATAATTAATCCAGTCGACATTCTTATTTATCGTAGACCACCAGAAAAGTACAGACTTGAAGCCTGATGCAATCTGATTTTGGGCCTTAAACTCACAGGGTACTCCTACTTCATCTATGTATATTCTATGGTGAAAGGAAACTCCAGGGTTAGACCGCTTATAGCGATTCAGATAGTCTCCAGGGCATTTTCTCATTCTCTGAAACTCAGGTGCTAAAAACAAGTGGAATGGCTTCAGAAGCTGAACCAGAGCACAGCCTCCCTGCCACTTGGCCTTCCTGTCTCCACATAGCCACCGGAGATCAGTCCTTGCCCTTGTCTGGTTGATAAACCAATTAGAGGAGTAATTACCATTATCGGTCACAAAACTCTTCAGTGAGGTTCCCGACTTTCTTACCTTGCCCATTCCTCAGAAAGCAGGTGTAGTTGCCTGGGTAAGCCACTACTAAGGGAGGGATTTCATCTCTCCCCACAGGTGGGTACAATAAAGAGAATGTCTTACATAATTGATCACCTGGATTATATGATGCATTATATAAAGATAACACGCATTGCAGACCTTGTGGGTTCTCCTTGCCTGAAATGTATAGTAGCCAGATGTGGCCTGGCTTTTGCACAAGCGATACAGTTAGTTCTATTATTTTGGATTGCAGTGTATCCTATCCAGGCTAACCATTCATGTTTATCTCTGTAACCTGTTTCTAATGTCAATTTATCTTCATAAGTGAAGTTGGCCAGATAAACTTTAGAGGGTAGGTCTATCTTCGGAACTAAAAAACTTTCCGTTGCATTCAATAAAAAAAATCCCTATAGGGTCAGTACCTGAAACATCAGTTCCTATAGCATATAGTCCCTTATCCTTTTTATTAGGGTGTTTACATAGATAATACAAATGTTCTTCTCTGAATATGCTAGTTTATAAGCTATGTTTCTATCCTTGCATTGATCTATAACACCGCGCAGAAAACTATTTCATATGTTGCAGTCTCACCTTCAGTAAAATTAAAATATTTAACTCTCCAAGCTAAGTCTTTAGGGAATCCTACCCTGACCCTGTTTCCCAGAGATCCCATACCTTAGGTTGACACACTTTGAACCCCCATAGGATACCTAGAATAACTAATAACATTTTGCCCTGTCTCCTCCCAGGCTCTGGATGTTTTCTTCGCTGAAGTTTGAGACCAGTCACTTCTAACAAATGACCACCCTTTGTAATCAGTCTTTCATAGCCTAGGAGGATAGTGGCAATTCCCTAACTACCTTACAGTGTGATAAGTGTATCCAAGCGGTACATTCGGCTATCTTTACGGCCTTAGTTGTGGTAAGCAGAACCTGATATGATCTTTTTCAACAAAGATAATATCCAATTTCCTGGCTTCACAGGTTCAGGTTCAGGTACAGGGTCACCTGGAATAGAATTAGAGATAGAAACTTCCCTGTTGGTTAGCTTTTTTGCCATATATTCAGGAAGTGTAAAATCAAACTCTTCATCCATCCTAGAGAATAGATTTAACTGCGGTATTACAAATGGTCTACCCATTTGGTGAATACATCAATAATCACTAAGCAATAGCTATTCCTTTTGAGTTTCGCATGAGAACTAAGGTAAAAAATAACTAATTTTAATAACATACGAAATCAGCATTAATATACTTGTCTTAAAGGAACAATGTCTTTCTTATTCACTACATAAGAACAAGTTGGGGTCTCCAGACAAGTTAGCTGCTGCACAAAATAAATTAATCTTCACATTATTTTAATCATTTTCATTTTTCCCACCTTTTGTTTATTTGAGGACATTTTGTATCCAAGCCAGGTACTTAAAAGAGGGCTTATTCCCCTTACAGACTTTATTTTCTTAGCTTGCTCTACGGTCATACTTGTCCTGCATAATGCCAAAAAGGTCTATACAGTGGCAACAGGTTGAGCCAACTACTTGGCAAATGCCCCCTTGGGCAGAATTCAAGACATCAAACACATAATCTGTAACAGTATCCAATCTGTCGGCCACTTTCTCTATATTATGAGCATTCTTACTGCTAAACCTACTAATATTGGCAATAATCCAAATCTCATCCACGGTACATGTATTGGTAATAATTGTCGCACTGTCACTTACTGTCCTAATGGGACTTTTACACCTGCAGATATAACAGGTCGTGGGCAGCATATTTCTCAAACCTAAAGACACCCAGGTAACATAACCTCCGGGCTCTCATTGCTGCCATGAACGTCTTACTCATGAGTGACAACAACCAGTGACCTTCACCTCATACCTCCACATAAAACACCTCAAGTTGTTATTCACAGTACCGTGGCATATTTACACGCATTATAATTATAAACCTCAGACAATATTAACAATAGCATCTCAACTAAGAAAAGAATACTATCACCAATCTCATGCTATCACCCTCATGTTTGGGTCCCATCAGTTCATTGACAAATCCTGTACATCAAACAAACAAACAAACACCTTTATGTAAGAAAAACGTCTCTGTCCCTCTGGACAGGGCACATAGATAATATGTAGTTACTGGGTACATTTTATGTCGCACTTGGTGTTACCCTTTTCAGCAGGATTTGTACCTTGATCTGAGCTGATTATCTGTAACATCTTCTACTCACAGAAATATTCACATATACCATACATTTTATCTGACAAGTGTCTCAAACCAAATATTTTCAAATCAACACCCTTATACATATACCTAATATCTTAGGAAGCAAAAACAACTTCAATGAAATCCATACAAATGTGTTAGAATGGATATCGTGGACATGGGAACTGTCCTCTCTTTGGTCTTACATTCCCCTGTAGATTATGTTTGGCGCATGTTAAACAAGTTAAATTTTTTTAGAGTAGTTAGTAAAGCCATATGCCGTGAACACTTTAGATATGATTTCTACCATCCCCCCTGTTGAGACATGGCTTGTCCGATGGCTCAATATAACTGCACTTCTGAATAAGTTGCTGGGTAGGATGTATTTGTTCTTACAAGATCCATCTACAAACAGTATGAGATCACTATTTGGTAATGGAATATCTTTAAGATCTGATCTTGGTAACACTCTTTCTGCTATTGAGGATAGGCAATCAAGTGGTGCACCATCCTCCACAGTAGACATCAAGGTCGAAAAATTTAAAGTGGTACATCTTTCTATCATAAATAACACTAATGTGGCGGAAGCTCTTATAGCTTCTGCGGCGGCTACAACTGATTGAACACGGGGAGGTAGGGCTCTAGCTACTCGGTCGAGTTTTGATAAGTAGTAAGCTAGAGGTCTATCCTTTCATCCATACTCCTGTGTTAGCCCTGAAGTCATATATCAATTTTTACACTCTACAGTTTGAATAAAGTTTTTTTCTTTGTTGTTGTTTTGTTTTTTTTAATAATAATCAGTTAGTCCAAGCACTGAAGAGCCTACAAGATCCTGTTTTATCTGAAAAAAAAGACCTCTTCATAAATCAAAGACATCAATGGTCCTGTAATAGCAGCATAATTGGCTATCCAACACCTGCAGAAGTTAGTAATACCCAAAAAGGACATCATTTGTCTTTTTGTCAGAGGTTTCGGTGCTTGGAGTATTACTGACTTTCTTCCTTCATACAGATGTTTACCTTCTTGGGTAATATGGTGTATAGAATGCCTGTGTGATACCGAGCCTAGTAAGTATATGCCCTAATACTTCTCCTATGAAGTGGGTTCTTCGAACTCCATATCGGCATACTACTTCACTGAGTATTTTTCTAGCAGTGTTTTTAGCTATGTTTTTGGTTACTGGCCATGCCTCAGGCCAATTTGAAAACATGTCAGTACATATGAGGACATATTCATATACACCTACCTTGGGTTGCTGTATCTAGTCCACTTGCAGTTGCTGGAAGGGGTAATCAGGGCAAAGCGAGTGCTTACTGGGTGTTTTTGTCATTTTACCGTGATTGTGTCTGACGCATGTCAGACAACCCTCTACATGTAGAGCACCTGTGTTCTGAGATTCAGGGGCAAACCAGTGTTGTATTGATTTGCCTGCTGCAGTCAGAAAGCCTCTTGCTTGCCATATTGTGTCATAATGTGAGACTCCAAAGGCGTACCTTGAGTCTGTATAGATGTTCACCCTTTTTCCTGTGCCTAACTTACATGCTTCTGTGAGTGCCATGAGTTCTGCCTCCTGGGCAGAGCTGCTGGAGGGCAGTGACTTTTGCAGCACTGTCTTACTTTCCTGGACTACTGCATACCCGGTGGTGAAATGTCCTGTCTGCTTATTCCAGTATTTGGATCTGTCTACAAAATACTGAACATCATAGTTAGTAAAAGGTACATTAGTGACACCTGGTAACCCTTGGACTTCAAGTTGCATTAAACTGTGACAATCAGACTCATGTTCCATATCAAACAAGTCATTGTCATTTGCAAGTTCGTACATTAAGGAAACTGTATTTATAACTTTAAAACCAGATTTTACACAGCTAACTTTAATTACTTAAGTCAGTCTATTTACACAATCTTGTACTTTAGTTCGATGTTCTAGGACTTTTTACACACCAATTTTACATATAATAACAATTTGAAATTCAATTAATTTAGTTCTTAATCTGGATTGAGAAAAACATCTCACATCAAACAGTACACAATTTCATTTCCTCCTCAGACTAGTCTGCAACACACACCCTGTATACACGGGGACACACGCTGTATACACGGGGACACACACTGTATACACGGGGACACACGCTGTATACATGTCTACATCATACTTCTCGTCATCATCCACCTTACTCATTGCAATGTACCTATCTGTATTACTCTTTATCACTAGTAAAGTCACTGTTATCACTTTTATGCACATACTATACATATCAACATTTATTGACACACTCTTCTATAGTTCTGCTTTTCCGATTATTTCATGGTCTTTCAACCAGCCAGCATTTTGTTCTATGAAAGTTTTTCATCTTGAACTATATAAACAACCTTCTTCTAACCTTCGTGATCATTTTAACATTCTGTAAACCTTCTACCTTGTTCTCCCTTGTGAGATTCTTCCAACCGTCGTCTTACACAATCAAATTATAACATTCAATTACCCTCAAATTCCTTTTAAATCTAAATTTGCCACACCCTTATCATCATTTTACATTCACCACATCTAATTTGTGCATATACTTAACATCTCCTTCTAAAGGAATATTTTAATACTTTTTAACACAAACAACAACATGTTGAAGCTGTTCCTGATACGTTACACATGTTACAAGCAGTGTCCTTTTGAAAGGAAATCTAATGTAACAATTTTAGTATATGTCTCTCTATTTAATGGACACCTAAATGGCGTCTTTTAGGGATATATACAGTTTGCCTCCTTCTAGGTCCGTTAATAATATGCCAATAGTTGTTTTTTTTTTTCTAGAATAGTAGTCTTACGTATATTTAATTTAACCCCTTCCCGACATTTGCCGTACATGTACGTCATGGAAAGTACTGACTTCCCGCATCTTGCCGTACATGTACGTCAAACGTTTGGCACCGGCTCAGAAGCTGAGCCGGTCCCATCATCACCGGATCTCAGCTGTATCTTACAGCTGACATCCGACTGTAACGGCGGGGACCGAAATTAGCTTCGATCCCCGCCATTAACCCCTTAAGTGCAGCGCTCAAACGCGATCGCTGCACTTAAGGTGTTTGCAGCTCATCGGAACCCCAGTAATGAAATTGCCGGGGTTCCGGTGGCTGCAATGGCAACCGGAGGCCTAATACTGGCCTCCCGGTCTGCCTAGCACCGAAGCCGGTCAAGATCCGCCCGGCGGCGGAGCCTGATCGGCTTCCGTAGCTGCCGGCAAGATGGCGCCGGGTCAGGAGCTGATCCGGCGTCATCAGCGGTGGAAGTCAGCTGTACTGTACAGCTGACATCCACCTGTAACGGCAGGAACCGGAGCTAGCTCCGATCCCTGCCATTAACCCCTTCGATGCAGCAATCGAAAGCGATTGCTGCATCGTAGCGGTTACAAGCAGATCGCCAGCCCTGACAGGCAATCGGGACTGGCGACTGCTGTTATGGCAACAGGAGACACAATGGTCTCCTGCTCTGCCATTACGGAAGCCGATTTAGGCCCCGCCGGGAGGCGAAGCCTAAACGGCTTGCTGTCAGTGAATGACTGACAGATCTAATACATTGCACTACATAGGTAGTGCAATGTATTAGAAAAAAAAAAATCTGACCGTTGGACCTTCAAGTCCCCTAGTGGGACTTGAGAAAAAGTGTAAAAAAAGTATAAAAAAGTGTAAAAAAAAGTGCAAAAAATAAAAGTTTGAAAACAATAAAAGTTTCAAGTAATCAAATAACACACAATCCCCCTTTTACTCTTATCAAGTCCTTTATTATTGAAAAATAATAATAAACCATATGTATTTGGTATCGCCACGACCGTAACGACCGGAGGTATCAAAATATTATATTATTTATTGCACGCGGTGAACAGCGTAAAAAAAACCCGTAAAAAACGTTACCAGAGTTTCTGTTTTTTAGTCACTTTGCCCTACAAATATTACAATAAAAAGTGATCAAAAAGTCGCACGTATCCAAAAATGGTACCTATAAAAACTATAGCTCGTCCCGCAACAAACCAGCCCTCATACCGCTACGTCTATGAAAAATAAAATTAGTTATGGCTCCAATAAGTCAGGAAATAAAAAAATATGCAGTTGTGCCCGAGGAGAACATTTCTTCTGTTTCAAGAGGCGATTTATCAAGGACCTAAAATTAGGGAACCAGGAAGGGAGGGCCCAATCATATCCGATGGAAGCGACGGTGCCCGTATTATACCAGGATAATACTTTCCCAGCAAAATTCCCCAAACTACAAAGGCGCGGAGTGTGGACCAAAAGGGGGATAAGAAATGACACCATTTATCAGTGCGACACCGGCCTGTGCAGAAAGGATTGCTTCACAGCGTAACACACATCTATGGATTATTTTTATTTTTTTATACCACCTGACTATGCCCCTTATATACTCCGCCCCGCTTATATGTACCCCCACATTATAAAACACCAGCAATACTCAAACAAATATAGTACCAAGCAAAATCCGCTCTCCAAAAGCCAAATGGTGCTCCCTCGGCCCTGAACCCTACAGCGTGCCCAAACAGCAGTTTCCTTCAACATATATGGCACCGTCATACCCGTGAGAACCCTTTTAACAATTTTTGTGGTGTGTGTCTCCAGCGTCATAAGCTGGGCATGACATATTTGCCACTGAATGGCATATCTAGGGAAAAATATAAATTTTTAATTTGCACCATCCGCAGCGCATTCATTTATGGAAAAGACCTGTGGGGTGAAAATGCTCACTACACCCCTTAATAAATGCCTTGAGGGGTGCAGTTCCATAATGGGGTCACTTATCAGGGGTTTATTTTTATTATTTCACATCTGAGCCTCTGCAGTTGTGAACCAATACTTTGTAAATCGCCAAATTAGGCCTCCACTCCGCATGGTACTCTTCACTTCTGAGCCCTGTCATATGTCCAGACAAAAGATTAGGGCCACATGTAGGGTGTTTCTAAAACCGGGAAACACCGCATAATAATTAGAGAGCTGTCTTGTTATGGTGGCACAAGCCGGGCACCACATATTGGCATATCTATGGAAAAAAATCCCATTTTCACTCTGCAACATTGAGCGCACACTAATTTCTACAAAACACCTGCAGGGTTAAAATGCTTACTACACCCCTTGGTAAATGCATTGAGGGGTGTAGTTTACAAAATGGGGTCACTTCTGGGGGGTTTCCACTGTTTTGGGCCCACAGGTGCCCAGAAACCAATCCAGCAACATCTGCACTCCAAATGGCGGTCCTTCCCTTCTGAGCCCTGCCGTTTGCCCAAACAGCAGTTTATGACCACATATGGGGTATTGCCGTACTCGGGAGAAATAGCTTTACAAATGTTGGGTTCTTTTTTTCCTTTATTTGTTGAGAAAATGAAAAAATTTGCGCTAAAGCTACGTCTTATTGAAGAAAAAGGACTGTTTTTATTTTCACTGCCTAATTCTAATAAATTCTATGAAACATCTGTGGGGTCAAAATGCTCACTACACCCCTAGATGCATTCTTCAAGAGGTGTAGTTTCCTAAATGGAGTCCCTTTTTGGGCGTTTTCATTGTTTTGTCCCCTCAGGGGCTTTGCAAATGTGACCTGGCCTCCGCAAATCATTCCTGCTAAATGTGATCTCAAAAAGTCAAATAGTGCTCTTTCCCTTCTAAGCCCTGCCGTGTGTCCAAACAGCCGTTTATTACCACATGTGGGGTATTGTTTTACTCGGGAGAAATTGCTTTACAAATTTTGTGGTGCTTTTTCTCCTTTAGTCCTTCTGGAAATGAGAAAAAATTAGCTAAACCTACATTTTCTTTGAAAAAATGTAGATTATTATTTTCAGGGCCTACTTCCAATAATTTCTGCAAAAAAACTGTGGTGTCAAATCGCTCACTATACCCCTAGATAATTTCCTCAATGGGTGTTGTTTCCAAAATGGGGTCACTTGTGGGGGGTTTCCACTGTTTTGTCCCCTCAGGGGCTTTGTAAATGTAACATGGCCTCCGCAAACCATTCCTGCTAAATTTGAGTTCCAAAAGCCAAATGGCGCTCTTTCCCTTCTCAGCCTCGCCGTGTGTCCAAACAGCCGTTTATTACCACATGTGGGGTACTGTTTTACTCGGGAGAAATTTCTTTACAAATTTTATGGTGATTTTTCTCCTTTAGTCCTTGTGGAAATGAAAAAAAATTAGCTAAACCTACATTTTATTTGAAAAAATGTAGATTTTCATTTTCACAGCCTACTTGCAAAAATTTCTGCAAAAAACCTGTGGGGTCAAAATGCTCACTATACCCCTAGATAATTTCCTCAAGGGGTATAGTTTCCAAAATGGGGTCACTTGTTTGGGGTTTTCACTGTTTTGTCCCCTCAGGGGCTTTGTAAATGTGACATGGCCTCCGCAAACCATTCCTGCTAAATGTGAACTCCAAAAGCCAAATGGCGCTCTTTCCCTTCTCAGCCACGCCGTGTCTCCAAACAACCGTTTATTACCACATGTGAGGTATTGTTTTACTCGGGAGAAATTGCTTTACAAATTTTGCGGTGCTTTTTCTCCTTTAGTCCTTGTGGAAATGAGAAAAAAAATCGCTAAACCTACATTTTCTTTGAAGAAATGTTGATTTTAATTTTCACGGCCTACTTCCAATAATTTCTGTAAAAAACCTGTGCGGTGAAAATGCTCACTACACCCCTAGATAATTTCCTTGAGGTGTCTAGTTTCCCAGATGGGGTCACTTTTGGGGGATTTTGACTGTTTTGGCACCGCAAGAGCCCTTCAAACCTGACATGGTGCCTAAAATATATTCTAACAAAAATAAGGCCCCAAAATCCACTAGGTGCTCCTTTGCTTCTGAGGCCGGTGTTTCAGTCCAGTAGCACGCTACGGCCACATGTGGGATATTTCCTAAAACTGCAAAAACTGGGCAACAAATATTGAGTTGCATTTCTCTGGTAAAACCTTCTGTGTTATAAAAAAAATTGTATTAAAAATGTATTTCTGCAGAAAAATATGAAATTTGTAAATTTCACCTCTACTTTGCTTTAATTCCTGTGAAATGTTTAAAGGGTTAAGACATTTTCTAAATGCTGTTTTGAATACTTTGAGGGGTGAAGTTTTTAAAATGGGGTGACTTTTTTGGGGTTTCTAATATATAAGGCCCTCAAAACCACTTCACAACTGAACTGGCCCCTGTAAAAATAGCCTTTTGAAATTTTCTTGAAAATGTGAGAAATTGCTGCTAATGTTCTAAGCCTTGTGAGGTCATAGAAAAATAAAAGGATGTTCAAAAAACGATGCCAATCTAAAGTAGACATATGGGGGATGTTAATTAGCAACAATTTTGTGTATTATAACTGCCTGTCTTACAAGCAGATACATTTAAATTGAGAAAAATGCTAATTTTTGCAATTTTTCGCTAAATTTTGGTGTTTTTCACAATTAAATACTGAACATATCGAGCAAATTTTGCCAGTAACATAAAGTCCAATGTGTCACGAGAAAACAATCTCAGAATCGCTTGGATAGGTGAAAGCATTCCGGAGTTATTACCACATAAAGTGACACATGTCAGATTTGAAAAATGAGGCTCTGTCAGGAAGGTCAAAAGTGGCTAAAGAGGGAAGGGGTTAAACACTTTTTTAATATGAAAAGATTTGATTAACTTTGTATCCTTTATCAATTATTTTGACTATTCTCCAACCTTCAGTAGAAATAGCCAACATTAATCCAAACATACACTCCGGACAAGAGATTTAAAATAATTTGGTGTGCCTTTGTCCTTTTCTAATATTTTTAAATATCTTAGTCATCACAAATATAGTAAATAATAAAAGACCAACCAAACTTAATGAGAAGCCTTCAGGGCAATAGATGTTAATCCACTGCTACGTGACAATTTGACTTACTAATATTCATTTATCCCTTTGTTCTATTATTTGATCTTGGTTCTATGATCTGACCCTAATTTGATCTCATTCAAAGAGTCTTATGGTCAGTTGGGTATGTTGAATAACAGTGTTCGCTGCACCTTATAAATAAGGCCGCTTGCCAAAACTTTATTCTCCATGAACTGTAGGACTCGCTGCACTCTAGACGCCTAGAGCCGCTTACCAAAACACAGTCCCAAGACAGTAATGTCGCTCACCCAAGGTGACCACGACACGAAAATGTGAGACTGTCTCAACTCACCACATTTAGACAAGACACATAATTAACGATTAACAAACAAATTCGATATGAATAACAAAACCTACTATCATATTCTATATTTCTGTATACCTCGTATATCTTGACCACAAGGTATTTTCACCAAAGTTTCACAGTACACACACAAAACGCAACAATATTTACAAGTATTATGCTGATCAGTCATATACTTCATGTTCCTGGGTGTTTTACAGTATTTTTCCTACTGATTTGTCCTTGTAACAATTCTACAAAGGACCATTCCTAATTGGACTCCCTTATACACACAGGGTTTTATTTATTTAACCCTCATACATTCAATCTTCACAGTCAAGGAGTCTCATATGTTTCATCTATAACAACCATTTCTTTCAACTTCACCAAAGAAATACTTGATTACCTTAAAACTTCTGGTGTCAGGGGCGTCCAGAGACAATAAGAGACTGGTCAGACCAGCAGCAGATGTCCTGGATGTGTCTTTACACCACAGTTTGAAAGTCTTTATCTTTCTTTAACTTTGGATTTCGTTTATCTCAATTATTCAATACTTTTAGTCAGAATCATAAACTTTGTAAAACAAATAATCCTAATACTTTCTAACAAATAATACTAATACTCTATAACAAATAATACTAATACTCTATAAGAAATAATCATAATACTCTATAATCCTTAAGCTATAGGAGATCCTCCAAATCTCCAAATACTTTATCTTTTACGTGCTGCACGGAGTTATTTATTACCTGTAGCCTTCTCACATAGGCTATGGACTACTAACCTCGAGAACCTGTTCTTAATATAACTAAGACCCAGTCTTAGTACCTAAGATCCAACTTAGGTTTTTATCACATAACCTTATACATCTAAATATGAAAAATAATAAAAACACATATATATATTTAAAAAAAAACATATATATACAATATTACCGTTATTCAGATGAAAACTCGAATCTTCAACTCTCCTTACTATGTGCTTTTACAAACCGTCATTCCACCTCGTCCCTGCGTCTGACTGGCCTCTTTTTAACTATAATTTAACCGGAGGTCTTTGAATTAAGTGAGTATTTTGATGACTCACCCCGTGCACGGTGTACAGTCCTCAGGTGGACTAGGGTCTGGAAATATTGGTTTCCGGCTTCGAAGGACCAAGATGTTAGAAGAATTTTCCATACTTCGCAATAATGATTCAAGTTTTCATCCCAATAAGAGTTTTATTCTCATCGATGAGGAGACGATATCTGACTTCATTACATAAGCTCTGGCTTATATAGACTTTAACCACAAACAGATGACATCTTGCACATGACAGTGAATATCTTTCACAAAATACTAGTCTAATGCAGTTTTGCTTGATATAGCATATTTTGACATTTACAACTTAAACTGGGATAAAGTTGAACTTCCCTAATTTGCATCTGACTTTATTGAGAAATATCAACTGTCCCAGACTTGAAAGCAAAGCATATTTAAAACTTTAACAGATAAAACATTTCCTAAGAAGTTCTCCATAACTGAGAGTATATTTAATTTCGTTGCATCAAATAAGTATAAATTTAAAATAAAACTTTCATAACAGAGCACTTCCCAGAATTACAGCAAGGTGAATAAGGCAAAGCAACCCGACTCACAGCTGCTGTAAATGTGGGAGGGAATCTCACCCCTCCCTCCTACAAGCCAGGAAAAGGTGTCTTCAAATTGCTAAGCAGTGTCCGGCAGCCATTTTGGGTGTGATTCTGCAGCTGGAAGAAGCTATAGGACACATCAAAAGGCTAAGGGTATGTTCACACGCTTACTAAACAAAGGGAAACCAGATCCTGATTTTCAGCCATTTTTTAATCAAACTCGCGTTTTTTACGGCTGTTTTTGGAGCTGTTTTTCTATAAAGTCAATGAAAAACGGCTCCAAAAACATCCCAAGAAGTGATGTGCACTTCATTTTGGTGGCGTCTTTTTACATGGCAGTTTTGGAAAACGACCACGTAAAAAACGCCCTGTCGGAACAGAACGCCGTATTTCCCATTGAAACCAATGGGCAGATGCTTGTAGGCGTTCTGCTTCCGATTTTTCAGCTGAAAACATTGTGTGTGAACATACCCTTAGAATGATGAAAGTGAAGTGAATGACTTTTCAGTTGACAAGTTCACACGGCGTGTATTTGACATGTTTTTTTTTTGTACATTTTACGTGCCAAAAACCACATCAAAAAACGCTTGATTACACTTGATTTTGCGTATTTGGGGGGATTTGTGTGTGTGTGTGTGTGTGTGGGGGGGGGGGTGCTCGCCGCTGATTCTTCAAAACAGCTGATAAGCGGCTATGAAGTATCAGCGGCGCCCGTGCACTCCGCTCTGCTACACACACACACACGCACACACACACACACACACACACACACAGCACTGCAGACACGGGAAAAGTGTTAAAGGGGTCGTCCAGGAAAAGATGGTGCCGCACCTGTCCTCAGGTCGTGTGTGGTATTACAGCTCTGTCCTATTCACTTCAATGGAGGTGAACTGCAATACCAGACACAACCTGAGGACAGGTGCGGCGCTGTGTCTCCAATCCGGATAGCCCTTATGTCCTGAGATGACCTGACGGGGGAGGCGGGTGTCAGAGCCACCCACCGCCATCACTGCAGACAGAACCACACAACTACGGCATGAGGGTAGGGCTTGTCCTGAGTGAACTGTCTCTTGTTATGGACAGATTTATAGTCACATGAACCCCGTCTGCATCAGAACCAGTAACCTAGGTCCGATCACATGAAAGAGGGGGATCACCAAAAACCTTGTGCACCCTCAGCCCGTCCATCCAGCCCTTTCCTGGTTTTATCTGCTTCTGGGAAAGCTGGGTGACCACCATTGCCCCTCCTACTGGAGTGTTTGGGGATGTGACCAATGAACCTCTCACACTCCAGTAGGAGGGGTAATGGTGGTCACCCAGCTTTCCCAGACCCCTGAATGGTAAATCTCTCTAGTTGTATTGAGACTGTTTGGGGATGTGACTAATGAACCTCTGAGTCTCAGCACAACTAGAGAGATTTATCTGCGCAGTACAGAGCCAGAGAGCAGAGGCAATGGACGGGAGCCGTTCATTGACTCATATGCATTGTAGCTGCCGTATTCCATCTCTGTATGTGTCGTTAATCGACACATACAGAGATGAAAAAAAAGTGGCAGCCCCCATAGAGAGGTAAAAGAAATAAAAAATAAAAAGTAGAACACAAAAAGACAAATGAATACAATTTATTTTAATGACATACTAAAAGCAATAGTATATAAAAAATAAAATTTTCCGTGACACCTTCCCTTTAAAGAGCTGCAACAGTGTGTATATATGTATGTGTATATATATATATGTGTATATATATATATATATATATATATATATACATAACATACGCACACACACACACATAAATAACATGGATAAATATATTTTAAAAAATTACAAAATTGTTTATTTTTAAAAAAAATTTGTGATTTGTCTGCTCATAATAAAATTGTAAAACATGGAATTAATTAAACTAATCTAGAAAATGAAAGCCTCATAAGTCTTGTAAAAATCAAAGTTAAAATAGTTGTGATATTCAAAGCGGTTGCAAAGTTATTATCGTCTAAAGAAGTGCATATCAGAAATGGAAAATTTGACCTGGACACAGGGGCATCAATGACCCCTGGTCATGAAAGGGTTAATTATGTACAGAAAATAGAATTGAAAAAATCTACAATCAATATATATATATATATATATATATATATATATATATATATATAAAAAGTATTTTTCGGACTATAAGGCGCAGTTTTTAGCAAGAATAAATCTTGCTAAAAAGTCCCTGCGTGTTATAGTCGGCAGTGTCGGGCCCCCTGACCGCTCCTTACTTAACCCCTTCCCGACCCGTGATGTGCCAGCACATCATCAGGCGGGGAGGGGATGATGTATGGAGCAGGCTCACGCGCTGAGCCTGCTCCATACACTGCAGGTGTCAGCTTCTGACACGCTGCACTAACGGCTAGGAGCAGTGATGGCGCTGTTTAACTAGTTAAATACTGCGGTCAATAGCGACCGCAGCATTTATATTGGTTTTCCTACGAAGGACATTTATGACATATCCACAGGTGTAATATCTCTAGAACGGTGCCCCCTAAGCCCCATTCCATCTTACCCGGCTCCGCGGTCTTCCGGCCACTTCACTTTCTGGTTAGATGTTCGAGTTACGCAAACAGCGTAACTCTCTGAGCTACGCAGTTTCCGCAACTCCCATAGAACTGAATAGTAGTTACGGAAACAGCGTAGCATGCTACGCTGCTTCTATAACTGACATTCACTACTATGGGAGTTCCGGAAACAGCGTAGCTCAGCGAGTTACGCTGTTTCCGTAACTCATCCATGTATTGCAGTGTATTGTACCAGCGATCTAATGATCACTGGTTCAAGTCCCCTAGGGGAACTAATAAAATGGGTGTAAAAAAATAAATGTAAAGTTAAAAAAAAACTTTTCCCATTTTTCCCCAAGCACAATGTAAAAATAATAATAAAATTGGTATCGCTGCATCGGTAAAAGTCCAGAACTATTACAATATAGCATTATTTGACTCACACAGTGAACGGTGTAATTTTTGTTATTTAAAACCCCCTACTGTCTGTATTCTTCTACCATATTACGTTATATATGGCCGCTCTGTTGTAACGGTTCACTGGGATACGCTTCTTGTGATGTCATCTAGAATGTGGGCAGATTCTATTTCTCTGAGCGTGACGTCCTCTAGAGAATCTGAGCGTGATGTCATGTGAAGGGCGGGGCCTGTGATCTGCATGCGTTCCGTTTGCACATAATGGCCCTCATGTTGTGACATCAAGTTTATAAATTGGGATCACACATTGACCGCGGTGTCAGTTTCTGTTGCTGGCTCTCATCATGGACGTGTCTTATAAGAAGAAGGGGATGGTGAAGATGTTTCCAATGATGAGTGTTATAGAGAAGATGGAGGTTGGCGGACGCCAGTTTCCGGAGGACGTTGAGATGGAGGAGGAGCACGAGAAGATGGAAGTTAGCGGACGCCAGTTTCCGGAGAACGTGGAGATGGAGGAGGATCACGAGAGGATGGAAGTTGGTGGACGCCAGTTTCCGGAGGACGTGGAGATGGAGAAGAAGGACGGGAAGATGGAGGTTGGCGGACGCCAGTTTCCGGAGGACGTGGAGATGGAGGAGGATCACGAGAGGATGGAAGTTGGCGGACGCCAGTTTCCGGAGGACGTGGAGATGGAGGAGGATCACGAGAGGATGGAAGTTGGCGGACGCCAGTTTCCGGAGGACGTAGAGGAGGACGGGAAGATGGAAGTTGGTGGACGCCAGTTTCCGGAGGACCTGGAGATGGAGGAAGTGAAGGATAATGATGACAAACTGGAGGTTGGCGGACGCCAATTTGCAGCTGCTGATGTGGAGATGGACGATCTTTCGGGGGCTACAGTTAACATCAGGGCCTCCAACCCCCGAAAGAGAAAGTGGCCATTTTAGTAACATCTGCCGCTTGGGGCCTATTTACCATCAGGGCCCCCAACCCCCGGGAGAGATAGCGGCCATCTTATTTCTATCTGCCGCTCGGGGCCCATTTACCATCTTTAGGTGAGGTAAGTGCCATCCACTGATGATCTTCTCACCTCACGACTCTTCTACAGCCGCCTGGACACTGAATTTCTGTTTGTTTTTTTCTGCAGTTGTCACCCCAATATTGTGGTCTTTACCACCTAAACCATCAGAAATTCCCATGAAGACTCCTCCAGTGATGAGCAGACGCGAGATCCGGTAAGTCTGACGTCTTCCGCTCGTCTTCATCTTCTCCTTGTGGTGAAGGTTTTGTGAATTTTTTTGCTTATTTGTATTTTTTCCTTTTCTAGGATCCGACTTTGGAAAATATGAAAAACGTTTTCGGTTTCTTCTGATCCAGGATCGAGCTGTGTAAGGGTGGACTAGCGGCCATATCCACGGGTGAAGAAGGACCCTCCCCCTCTTCATCTCACCGATCATCGCATGTTAAAGGGCCGGAGCCACAGAAAACCGCACAGAAATTCTACCAGATTCTATAATAAACATATTTTTGATGATGTATGGAGCGGGCTCACGCGCTGAGCCTGCCCCATACACTGCAGGTGTCAGCTTCTGACACGCTGCACTAACGGCTAGGAACAGTGATGGCGCTGTTTAACTAGTTAAATACTGCGGTCAATAGCGACCGCGGCATTTATATTGGTTTTCCTACAAAGGACATTTATGACATATCCACAGGTGTAATATCTCTAGAACGGGGCCCCTAAGCCCCATTCCATCTTACCCGGCTCCGCGGTCTTCCGGCCACGTCACTTTCTGGTTACATGTTCGAGTTACGCAAACAGCGTAACTCTCTGAGCTACGCAGTTTCCGCAACTCCCATAGAACTGAATAGTGGTTACGGAAACAGCGTAGCATGCTACGCTGCTTCTATAACTGACATTCACTACTATGGGAGTTCCGGAAACAGCGTAGCTCAGCGAGTTATGCTGTTTCCGTAACTCATCCATGTATTGCAGTGTATTGTACCAGCGATCTAATGATCACTGGTTCAAGTCCCCTAGGGGAACTAATAAAATGGGTGTAAAAAAATAAATTTAAAGTTAAAAAAAAACTTTTCCCATTTTTCCCCAAGCACAATGTAAAAATAATAAGAAAATTGGTATCGCTGCATCGGTAAAAGTCCAGAACTATTACAATATAGCATTATTTGACTCACACAGTGAACGGTGTAATTTTTTTTTATTTAAAACCCCCTACTGTCTGTATTCTTCTACCATATTACGTTATATATGGCCGCTCTGTTGTAACGGTTCACTGGGATACACTTCTTGTGATGACATCTAGAATGTGGGCAGATTCTATTTCTCTGAGCGTGACGTCCTCTAGAGAATCTGAGCGTGATGTCATGTGAAGGGCGGGGCCTGTGATCTGCATGCGTTCCGTTTGCACATAATGGCCCTCATGTTGTGACATCAAGTTTATAAATTGGGATCACACATTGACCGCGGTGTCAGTTTCTGTTGCTGGCTCTCATCATGGACGTGTCTTATAAGAAGAAGGGGATGGTGAAGATGTTTCCAATGATGAGTGTTATAGAGAAGATGGAGGTTGGCGGACGCCAGTTTCCGGAGGACGTTGAGATGGAGGAGGAGCACGAGAAGATGGAAGTTGGCGGACGCCAGTTTCCGGAGGACGTGGAGATGGAGGAGGATCACGAGAGGATGGAAGTTGGCGGACGCCAGTTTCCGGAGGACGTGGAGATGGAGGAGGATCACGAGAGGATGGAAGTTGGCGGACGCCAGTTTCCGGAGGACGTGGAGAAGGAGGACGGGAAGATGGAAGTTGGTGGACGCCAGTTTCCGGAGGACCTGGAGATGGAGGAAGTGAAGGATAATGATGACAAACTGGAGGTTGGCGGACGCCAATTTCCAGCTGCTGATGTGGAGATGGACGATCTTTCGGGGGCTACAGTTAACATCAGGGCCTCCAACCCCCGAAAGAGAAAGTGGCCATTTTAGTAACATCTGCCGCTTGGGGCCTATTTACCATCAGGGCCCCCAACCCCCGGGAGAGATAGCGGCCATCTTATTTCTATCTGCCGCTCGGGGCCCATTTACCATCTTTAGGTGAGGTAAGGGCCGTCCACTGATGATCTTCTCACCTCACGACTCTTCTACAGCCGCCTGGACACTGAATTTCTGTTTGTTTTTTTTTGCAGTTGTCACCCCAATATTGTGGTCTTTACCACCTAAACCATCAGAAATTCCCATGAAGACTCCTCCAGTGATGAGCAGACGCGAGATCCGGTAAGTCTGACGTCTTCCGCTCGTCTTCATCTTCTCCTTGTGGTGAAGGTTTTGTGAATTTTTTTGCTTATTTGTATTTTTTCCTTTTCTAGGATCCGACTTTGGAAAATATGAAAAACGTTTTCGGTTTCTTCTGATCCAGGATCGAGCTGTGTAAGGGTGGACTAGCGGCCATATCCACGGGTGAAGAAGGACCCTCCCCCTATTCATCTCACCGATCATCGCATGTTAAAGGGCCGGAGCCACAGAAAACCGCACAGAAATTCTACCAGATTCTATAATAAACATATTTTTGATGATGTATGGAGCGGGCTCACGCGCTGAGCCTGCCCCATACACTGCAGGTGTCAGCTTCTGACACGCTGCACTAACGGCTAGGAACAGTGATGGCGCTGTTTAACTAGTTAAATACTGCGGTCAATAGCGACCGCGGCATTTATATTGGTTTTCCTACGAAGGACATTTATGACATATCCACAGGTGTAATATCTCTAGAACGGGGCCCCCTAAGCCCCATTCCATCTTACCCGGCTCCGCGGTCTTCCGGCCACTTCACTTTCTGGTTACATGTTCGAGTTACGCAAACAGCGTAACTCTCTGAGCTACGCAGTTTCCGCAACTCCCATAGAACTGAATAGTAGTTACGGAAACAGCGTAGCATGCTACGCTGCTTCTATAACTGACATTCACTACTATGGGAGTTCCGGAAACAGCGTAGCTCAGCGAGTTACGCTGTTTCCGTAACTCATCCATGTATTGCAGTGTATTGTACCAGCGATCTAATGATCACTGGTTCAAGTCCCCTAGGGGAACTAATAAAATGGGTGTAAAAAAATAAATTTAAAGTTAAAAAAAAACTTTTCCCATTTTTCCCCAAGCACAATGTAAAAATAATAACAAAATTGGTATCGCTGCATCGGTAAAAGTCCAGAACTATTACAATATAGCATTATTTGACTCACACAGTGAACGGTGTAATTTTTTTTTATTTAAAACCCCCTACTGTCTGTATTCTTCTACCATATTACGTTATATATGGCCGCTCTGTTGTAACGGTTCACTGGGATACGCTTCTTGTGATGTCATCTAGAATGTGGGCAGATTCTATTTCTCTGAGCGTGACATCCTCTAGAGAATCTGAGCGTGATGTCATGTGAAGGGCGGGGCCTGTGATCTAAATGCGTTCCGTTTGCACATAATGGCCCTCATGTTGTGACATCAAGTTTATAAATTGGGATCACACATTGACCGCGGTGTCAGTTTCTGTTGCTGGCTCTCATCATGGACGTGTCTTATAAGAAGAAGGGGATGGTGAAGATGTTTCCAATGATGAGTGTTATAGAGAAGATGGAGGTTGGCGGACGCCAGTTTCCGGAGGACGTTGAGATGGAGGAGGAGCACGAGAAGATGGAAGTTAGCGGACGCCAGTTTCCGGAGGACGTGGAGATGGAGGAGGATCACGAGAGGATGGAAGTTGGTGGACGCCAGTTTCCGGAAGACGTGGAGATGGAGAAGGACGGGAAGATGGAGGTTGGCGGACGCCAGTTTCCGGAGGACGTGGAGATGGAGGAGGATCACGAGAGGATGGAAGTTGGCGGACGCCAGTTTCCGGAGGACGTGGAGATGGAGGAGGATCACGAGAGGATGGAAGTTGGCGGACGCCAGTTTCCGGAGGACGTGGAGAAGGAGGACGGGAAGATGGAAGTTGGTGGACGCCAGTTTCCGGAGGACCTGGAGATGGAGGAAGTGAAGGATAATGATGACAAACTGGAGGTTGGCGGACGCCAATTTGCAGCTGCTGATGTGGAGATGGACGATCTTTCGGGGGCTACAGTTAACATCAGGGCCTCCAACCCCCGAAAGAGAAAGTGGCCATTTTAGTAACATCTGCCGCTTGGGGCCTATTTACCATCAGGGCCCCCAACCCCCGGGAGAGATAGCGGCCATCTTATTTCTATCTGCCGCTCAGGGCCCATTTACCATCTTTAGGTGAGGTAAGTGCCGTCCACTGATGATCTTCTCACCTCACGACTCTTCTACAGCCGCCTGGACACTGAATTTCTGTTTGTTTTTTTTTTGCAGTTGTCACCCCAATATTGTGGTCTTTACCACCTAAACCATCAGAAATTCCCATGAAGACTCCTCCAGTGATGAGCAGACGCGAGATCCGGTAAGTCTGACGTCTTCCGCTCGTCTTCATCTTCTCCTTGTGGTGAAGGTTTTGTGAATTTTTTTGCTTATTTGTATTTTTTCCTTTTCTAGGATCCGACTTTGGAAAATATAAAAAACGTTTTCGGTTTCTTCTGATCCAGGATCGAGCTGTGTAAGGGTGGACTAGCGGCCATATCCACGGGTGAAGAAGGACCCTCCCCCTCTTCATCTCACCGATCATCGCATGTTAAAGGGCCGGAGCCACAGAAAACCGCACAGAAATTCTACCAGATTCTATAATAAACATATTTTTGATGATGTATGGAGCGGGCTCACGCGCTGAGCCTGCCCCATACACTGCAGGTGTCAGCTTCTGACACGCTGCACTAACGGCTAGGAACAGTGATGGCGCTGTTTAACTAGTTAAATACTACGGTCAATAGCGACCGCGGCATTTATATTGGTTTTCCTACAAAGGACATTTATGACATATCCACAGGTGTAATATCTCTAGAACGGGGCCCCCTAAGCCCCATTCCATCTTATTAGGCTCCGCGGTCTTCCGGCCACTTCACTTTCTGGTTACATGTTCGAGTTACGCAAACAGCGTAACTCTCTGAGCTACGCAGTTTCCGCAACTCCCATAGAACTGAATAGTAGTTACGGAAACAGTGTAGCATGCTACGCTGCTTCTATAACTGACATTCACTACTATGGGAGTTCCGGAAACAGCGTAGCTCAGCGAGTTACGCTGTTTCCGTAACTCATTCATGTATTGCAGTGTATTGTACCAGCGATCTAATGATCACTGGTTCAAGTCCCCTAGGGGAACTAATAAAATGGGTGTAAAAAAATAAATTTAAAGTTAAAAAAAAACTTTTCCCATTTTTCCCCAAGCACAATGTAAAAATAATAACAAAATTGGTATCGCTGCATCGGTAAAAGTCCAGAACTATTACAATATAGCATTATTTGACTCACACAGTGAACGGTGTAATTTTTTTTAATTTAAAACCCCCTACTGTCTGTATTCTTCTACCATATTACGTTATATATGGCCGCTCTGTTGTAACGGTTCACTGGGATACGCTTCTTGTGATGTCATCTAGAATGTGGGCAGATTCTATTTCTCTGAGCGTGACGTCCTCTAGAGAATCTGAGCGTGATGTCATGTGAAGGGCGGGGCCTGTGATCTGCATGCGTTCCGTTTGCACATAATGGCCCTCATGTTGTGACATCAAGTTTATAAATTGGGATCACACATTGACCGCGGTGTCAGTTTCTGTTGCTGGCTCTCATCATGGACGTGTCTTATAAGAAGAAGGGGATGGTGAAGATGTTTCCAATGATGAGTGTTATAGAGAAGATGGAGGTTGGCGGACGCCAGTTTCCGGAGGACGTTGAGATGGAGGAGGAGCACGAGAAGATGGAAGTTAGCGGACGCCAGTTTCCGGAGGACGTGGAGATGGAGGAGGATCACGAGAGGATGGAAGTTGGTGGACGCCGGTTTCCGGAGGACGTGGAGATGGAGAAGAAGGACGGGAAGATGGAGGTTGGCGGACGCCAGTTTCCGGAGGACGTGGAGATGGAGGAGGATCACGAGAGGATGGAAGTTGGCGGACGCCAGTTTCCGGAGGACGTGGAGATGGAGGAGGATCACGAGAGGATGGAAGTTGGCGGACGCCAGTTTCCGGAGGACGTGGAGAAGGAGGACGGGAAGATGGAAGTTGGTGGACGCCAGTTTCCGGAGGACCTGGAGATGGAGGAAGTGAAGGATAATGATGACAAACTGGAGGTTGGCGGACGCCAATTTGCAGCTGCTGATGTGGAGATGGACGATCTTTCGGGGGCTACAGTTAACATCAGGGCCTCCAACCCCCGAAAGAGAAAGTGGCCATTTTAGTAACATCTGCCGCTTGGGGCCTATTTACCATCAGGGCCCCCAACCCCCGGGAGAGATAGCGGCCATCTTATTTCTATCTGCCGCTCAGGGCCCATTTACCATCTTTAGGTGAGGTAAGTGCCGTCCACTGATGATCTTCTCACCTCACGACTCTTCTACAGCCGCCTGGACACTGAATTTCTGTTTGGTTTTTTTTGCAGTTGTCACCCCAATATTGTGGTCTTTACCACCTAAACCATCAGAAATTCCCATGAAGACTCCTCCAGTGATGAGCAGACGCGAGATCCGGTAAGTCTGACGTCTTCCGCTCGTCTTCATCTTCTCCTTGTGGTGAAGGTTTTGTGAATTTTTTTGCTTATTTGTATTTTTTCCTTTTCTAGGATCCGACTTTGGAAAATATAAAAAACGTTTTCGGTTTCTTCTGATCCAGGATCGAGCTGTGTAAGGGTGGACTAGCGGCCATATCCACGGGTGAAGAAGGACCCTCCCCCTCTTCATCTCACCGATCATCGCATGTTAAAGGGCCGGAGCCACAGAAAACCGCACAGAAATTCTACCAGATTCTATAATAAACATATTTTTGATGATGTATGGAGCGGGCTCACGCGCTGAGCCTGCCCCATACACTGCAGGTGTCAGCTTCTGACACGCTGCACTAACGGCTAGGAACAGTGATGGCGCTGTTTAACTAGTTAAATACTACGGTCAATAGCGACCGCGGCATTTATATTGGTTTTCCTACAAAGGACATTTATGACATATCCACAGGTGTAATATCTCTAGAACGGGGCCCCCTAAGCCCCATTCCATCTTACCCGGCTCCGCGGTCTTCCGGCCACTTCACTTTCTGGTTACATGTTCGAGTTACGCAAACAGCGTAACTCTCTGAGCCACGCAGTTTCCGCAACTCCCATAGAACTGAATAGTGGTTACGGAAACAGCGTAGCATGCTACGCTGCTTCTATAACTGACATTCACTACTATGGGAGTTCCGGAAACAGCGTAGCTCAGCGAGTTACGTTGTTTCGTAACTCATCCATGTATTGCAGTGTATTGTACCAGCGATCTAATGATCACTGGTTCAAGTCCCCTAGGGGAACTAATAAAATGGGTGTAAAAAAATAAATTTAAAGTTAAAAAAAAACTTTTCCCATTTTTCCCCAAGCACAATGTAAAAATAATAACAAAATTGGTATCGCTGCATCGGTAAAAGTCCAGAACTATTACAATATAGCATTATTTGACTCACACAGTGAACGGTGTAATTTTTTTTTATTTAAAACCCCCTACTGTCTGTATTCTTCTACCATATTACGTTATATATGGCCGCTCTGTTGTAACGGTTCACTGGGATACACTTCTTGTGATGACATCTAGAATGTGGGCAGATTCTATTTCTCTGAGCGTGACGTCCTCTAGAGAATCTGAGCGTGATGTCATGTGAAGGGCGGGGCCTGTGATCTGCATGCGTTCCGTTTGCACATAATGGCCCTCATGTTGTGACATCAAGTTTATAAATTGGGATCACACATTGACCGCGGTGTCAGTTTCTGTTGCTGGCTCTCATCATGGACGTGTCTTATAAGAAGAAGGGGATGGTGAAGATGTTTCCAATGATGAGTGTTATAGAGAAGATGGAGGTTGGCGGACGCCAGTTTCCGGAGGACGTTGAGATGGAGGAGGAGCACGAGAAGATGGAAGTTGGCGGACGCCAGTTTCCGGAGGACGTGGAGATGGAGGAGGATCACGAGAGGATGGAAGTTGGCGGACGCCAGTTTCCGGAGGACGTGGAGATGGAGGAGGATCACGAGAGGATGGAAGTTGGCGGACGCCAGTTTCCGGAGGACGTGGAGAAGGAGGACGGGAAGATGGAAGTTGGTGGACGCCAGTTTCCGGAGGACCTGGAGATGGAGGAAGTGAAGGATAATGATGACAAACTGGAGGTTGGCGGACGCCAATTTCCAGCTGCTGATGTGGAGATGGACGATCTTTCGGGGGCTACAGTTAACATCAGGGCCTCCAACCCCCGAAAGAGAAAGTGGCCATTTTAGTAACATCTGCCGCTTGGGGCCTATTTACCATCAGGGCCCCCAACCCCCGGGAGAGATAGCGGCCATCTTATTTCTATCTGCCGCTCGGGGCCCATTTACCATCTTTAGGTGAGGTAAGTGCCGTCCACTGATGATCTTCTCACCTCACGACTCTTCTACAGCCGCCTGGACACTGAATTTCTGTTTGTTTTTTTTTGCAGTTGTCACCCCAATATTGTGGTCTTTACCACCTAAACCATCAGAAATTCCCATGAAGACTCCTCCAGTGATGAGCAGACGCGAGATCCGGTAAGTCTGACGTCTTCCGCTCGTCTTCATCTTCTCCTTGTGGTGAAGGTTTTGTGAATTTTTTTGCTTATTTGTATTTTTTCCTTTTCTAGGATCCGACTTTGGAAAATATGAAAAACGTTTTCGGTTTCTTCTGATCCAGGATCGAGCTGTGTAAGGGTGGACTAGCGGCCATATCCACGGGTGAAGAAGGACCCTCCCCCTATTCATCTCACCGATCATCGCATGTTAAAGGGCCGGAGCCACAGAAAACCGCACAGAAATTCTACCAGATTCTATAATAAACATATTTTTGATGATGTATGGAGCGGGCTCACGCGCTGAGCCTGCCCCATACACTGCAGGTGTCAGCTTCTGACACGCTGCACTAACGGCTAGGAACAGTGATGGCGCTGTTTAACTAGTTAAATACTGCGGTCAATAGCGACCGCGGCATTTATATTGGTTTTCCTACGAAGGACATTTATGACATATCCACAGGTGTAATATCTCTAGAACGGGGCCCCCTAAGCCCCATTCCATCTTACCCGGCTCCGCGGTCTTCCGGCCACTTCACTTTCTGGTTACATGTTCGAGTTACGCAAACAGCGTAACTCTCTGAGCTACGCAGTTTCCGCAACTCCCATAGAACTGAATAGTAGTTACGGAAACAGCGTAGCATGCTACGCTGCTTCTATAACTGACATTCACTACTATGGGAGTTCCGGAAACAGCGTAGCTCAGCGAGTTACGCTGTTTCCGTAACTCATCCATGTATTGCAGTGTATTGTACCAGCGATCTAATGATCACTGGTTCAAGTCCCCTAGGGGAACTAATAAAATGGGTGTAAAAAAATAAATTTAAAGTTAAAAAAAACTTTTCCCATTTTTCCCCAAGCACAATGTAAAAATAATAACAAAATTGGTATCGCTGCATCGGTAAAAGTCCAGAACTATTACAATATAGCATTATTTGACTCACACAGTGAACGGTGTAATTTTTTTAAATTTAAAACCCCCTACTGTCTGTATTCTTCTACCATATTACGTTATATATGGCCGCTCTGTTGTAACGGTTCACTGGGATACGCTTCTTGTGATGTCATCTAGAATGTGGGCAGATTCTATTTCTCTGAGCGTGACGTCCTCTAGAGAATCTGAGCGTGATGTCATGTGAAGGGCGGGGCCTGTGATCTGCATGCGTTCCGTTTGCACATAATGGCCCTCATGTTGTGACATCAAGTTTATAAATTGGGATCACACATTGACCGCGGTGTCAGTTTCTGTTGCTGGCTCTCATCATGGACGTGTCTTATAAGAAGAAGGGGATGGTGAAGATGTTTCCAATGATGAGTGTTATAGAGAAGATGGAGGTTGGCGGACGCCAGTTTCCGGAGGACGTTGAGATGGAGGAGGAGCACGAGAAGATGGAAGTTAGCGGACGCCAGTTTCCGGAGGACGTGGAGATGGAGGAGGATCACGAGAGGATGGAAGTTGGTGGACGCCGGTTTCCGGAGGACGTGGAGATGGAGAAGAAGGACAGGAAGATGGAGGTTGGCGGACGCCAGTTTCCGGAGGACGTGGAGATGGAGGAGGATCACGAGAGGATGGAAGCTGGCGGACGCCAGTTTCCGGAGGACGTGGAGATGGAGGAGGATCACGAGAGGATGGAAGTTGGCGGACGCCAGTTTCCGGAGGACGTGGAGGAGGACGGGAAGATGGAAGTTGGTGGACGCCAGTTTCCGGAGGACCTGGAGATGGAGGAAGTGAAGGATAATGATGACAAACTGGAGGTTGGCGGACGCCAATTTGCAGCTGCTGATGTGGAGACGGACGATCTTTCGGGGGCTACAGTTAACATCAGGGCCTCCAACCCCCGAAAGAGAAAGTGGCCATTTTAGTAACATCTGCCGCTTGGGGCCTATTTACCATCAGGGCCCCCAACCCCCGGGAGAGATAGCGGCCATCTTATTTCTATCTGCCGCTCAGGGCCCATTTACCATCTTTAGGTGAGGTAAGTGCCGTCCACTGATGATCTTCTCACCTCACGACTCTTCTACAGCTGCCTGGACACTGAATTTCTGTTTGTTTTTTTTTGCAGTTGTCACCCCAATATTGTGGTCTTTACCACCTAAACCATCAGAAATTCCCATGAAGACTCCTCCAGTGATGAGCAGACGCGAGATCCGGTAAGTCTGACGTCTTCCGCTCGTCTTCATCTTCTCCTTGTGGTGAAGGTTTTGTGAATTTTTTTGCTTATTTGTATTTTTTCCTTTTCTAGGATCCGACTTTGGAAAATATAAAAAACGTTTTCGGTTTCTTCTGATCCAGGATCGAGCTGTGTAAGGGTGGACTAGCGGCCATATCCACGGGTGAAGAAGGACCCTCCCCCTCTTCATCTCACCGATCATCGCATGTTAAAGGGCCGGAGCCACAGAAAACCGCACAGAAATTCTACCAGATTCTATAATAAACATATTTTTGATGATGTATGGAGCGGGCTCACGCGCTGAGCCTGCCCCATACACTGCAGGTGTCAGCTTCTGACACGCTGCACTAACGGCTAGGAACAGTGATGGCGCTGTTTAACTAGTTAAATACTACGGTCAATAGCGACCGCGGCATTTATATTGGTTTTCCTACAAAGGACATTTATGACATATCCACAGGTGTAATATCTCTAGAACGGGGCCCCCTAAGCCCCATTCCATCTTACCCGGCTCCGCGGTCTTCCGGCCACTTCACTTTCTGGTTACATGTTCGAGTTACGCAAACAGCGTAACTCTCTGAGCCACGCAGTTTCCGCAACTCCCATAGAACTGAATAGTGGTTACGGAAACAGCGTAGCATGCTACGCTGCTTCTATAACTGACATTCACTACTATGGGAGTTCCGGAAACAGCGTAGCTCAGCGAGTTACGCTGTTTCGTAACTCATCCATGTATTGCAGTGTATTGTACCAGCGATCTAATGATCACTGGTTCAAGTCCCCTAGGGGAACTAATAAAATGGGTGTAAAAAAATAAATTTAAAGTTAAAAAAAAACTTTTCCCATTTTTCCCCAAGCACAATGTAAAAATAATAACAAAATTGGTATCGCTGCATCGGTAAAAGTCCAGAACTATTACAATATAGCATTATTTGACTCACACAGTGAACGGTGTAATTTTTTTTTATTTAAAACCCCCTACTGTCTGTATTCTTCTACCATATTACGTTATATATGGCCGCTCTGTTGTAACGGTTCACTGGGATACGCTTCTTGTGATGTCATCTAGAATGTGGGCAGATTCTATTTCTCTGAGCGTGACATCCTCTAGAGAATCTGAGCGTGATGTCATGTGAAGGGCGGGGCCTGTGATCTAAATGCGTTCCGTTTGCACATAATGGCCCTCATGTTGTGACATCAAGTTTATAAATTGGGATCACACATTGACCGCGGTGTCAGTTTCTGTTGCTGGCTCTCATCATGGACGTGTCTTATAAGAAGAAGGGGATGGTGAAGATGTTTCCAATGATGAGTGTTATAGAGAAGATGGAGGTTGGCGGACGCCAGTTTCCGGAGGACGTTGAGATGGAGGAGGAGCACGAGAAGATGGAAGTTAGCGGACGCCAGTTTCCGGAGGACGTGGAGATGGAGGAGGATCACGAGAGGATGGAAGTTGGTGGACGCCAGTTTCCGGAGGACGTGGAGATGGAGAAGGACGGGAAGATGGAGGTTGGCGGACGCCAGTTTCCGGAGGACGTGGAGATGGAGGAGGATCACGAGAGGATGGAAGTTGGCGGACGCCAGTTTCCGGAGGACGTGGAGATGGAGGAGGATCACGAGAGGATGGAAGTTGGCGGACGCCAGTTTCCGGAGGACGTGGAGAAGGAGGACGGGAAGATGGAAGTTGGTGGACGCCAGTTTCCGGAGGACCTGGAGATGGAGGAAGTGAAGGATAATGATGACAAACTGGAGGTTGGCGGACGCCAATTTGCAGCTGCTGATGTGGAGATGGACGATCTTTCGGGGGCTACAGTTAACATCAGGGCCTCCAACCCCCGAAAGAGAAAGTGGCCATTTTAGTAACATCTGCCGCTTGGGGCCTATTTACCATCAGGGCCCCCAACCCCCGGGAGAGATAGCGGCCATCTTATTTCTATCTGCCGCTCAGGGCCCATTTACCATCTTTAGGTGAGGTAAGTGCCGTCCACTGATGATCTTCTCACCTCACGACTCTTCTACAGCCGCCTGGACACTGAATTTCTGTTTGTTTTTTTTTTGCAGTTGTCACCCCAATATTGTGGTCTTTACCACCTAAACCATCAGAAATTCCCATGAAGACTCCTCCAGTGATGAGCAGACGCGAGATCCGGTAAGTCTGACGTCTTCCGCTCGTCTTCATCTTCTCCTTGTGGTGAAGGTTTTGTGAATTTTTTTGCTTATTTGTATTTTTTCCTTTTCTAGGATCCGACTTTGGAAAATATAAAAAACGTTTTCGGTTTCTTCTGATCCAGGATCGAGCTGTGTAAGGGTGGACTAGCGGCCATATCCACGGGTGAAGAAGGACCCTCCCCCTCTTCATCTCACCGATCATCGCATGTTAAAGGGCCGGAGCCACAGAAAACCGCACAGAAATTCTACCAGATTCTATAATAAACATATTTTTGATGATGTATGGAGCGGGCTCACGCGCTGAGCCTGCCCCATACACTGCAGGTGTCAGCTTCTGACACGCTGCACTAACGGCTAGGAACAGTGATGGCGCTGTTTAACTAGTTAAATACTACGGTCAATAGCGACCGCGGCATTTATATTGGTTTTCCTACAAAGGACATTTATGACATATCCACAGGTGTAATATCTCTAGAACGGGGCCCCCTAAGCCCCATTCCATCTTATTAGGCTCCGCGGTCTTCCGGCCACTTCACTTTCTGGTTACATGTTCGAGTTACGCAAACAGCGTAACTCTCTGAGCTACGCAGTTTCCGCAACTCCCATAGAACTGAATAGTAGTTACGGAAACAGTGTAGCATGCTACGCTGCTTCTATAACTGACATTCACTACTATGGGAGTTCCGGAAACAGCGTAGCTCAGCGAGTTACGCTGTTTCCGTAACTCATTCATGTATTGCAGTGTATTGTACCAGCGATCTAATGATCACTGGTTCAAGTCCCCTAGGGGAACTAATAAAATGGGTGTAAAAAAATAAATTTAAAGTTAAAAAAAAACTTTTCCCATTTTTCCCCAAGCACAATGTAAAAATAATAACAAAATTGGTATCGCTGCATCGGTAAAAGTCCAGAACTATTACAATATAGCATTATTTGACTCACACAGTGAACGGTGTAATTTTTTTTAATTTAAAACCCCCTACTGTCTGTATTCTTCTACCATATTACGTTATATATGGCCGCTCTGTTGTAACGGTTCACTGGGATACGCTTCTTGTGATGTCATCTAGAATGTGGGCAGATTCTATTTCTCTGAGCGTGACGTCCTCTAGAGAATCTGAGCGTGATGTCATGTGAAGGGCGGGGCCTGTGATCTGCATGCGTTCCGTTTGCACATAATGGCCCTCATGTTGTGACATCAAGTTTATAAATTGGGATCACACATTGACCGCGGTGTCAGTTTCTGTTGCTGGCTCTCATCATGGACGTGTCTTATAAGAAGAAGGGGATGGTGAAGATGTTTCCAATGATGAGTGTTATAGAGAAGATGGAGGTTGGCGGACGCCAGTTTCCGGAGGACGTTGAGATGGAGGAGGAGCACGAGAAGATGGAAGTTAGCGGACGCCAGTTTCCGGAGGACGTGGAGATGGAGGAGGATCACGAGAGGATGGAAGTTGGTGGACGCCGGTTTCCGGAGGACGTGGAGATGGAGAAGAAGGACGGGAAGATGGAGGTTGGCGGACGCCAGTTTCCGGAGGACGTGGAGATGGAGGAGGATCACGAGAGGATGGAAGTTGGCGGACGCCAGTTTCCGGAGGACGTGGAGATGGAGGAGGATCACGAGAGGATGGAAGTTGGCGGACGCCAGTTTCCGGAGGACGTGGAGAAGGAGGACGGGAAGATGGAAGTTGGTGGACGCCAGTTTCCGGAGGACCTGGAGATGGAGGAAGTGAAGGATAATGATGACAAACTGGAGGTTGGCGGACGCCAATTTGCAGCTGCTGATGTGGAGATGGACGATCTTTCGGGGGCTACAGTTAACATCAGGGCCTCCAACCCCCGAAAGAGAAAGTGGCCATTTTAGTAACATCTGCCGCTTGGGGCCTATTTACCATCAGGGCCCCCAACCCCCGGGAGAGATAGCGGCCATCTTATTTCTATCTGCCGCTCAGGGCCCATTTACCATCTTTAGGTGAGGTAAGTGCCGTCCACTGATGATCTTCTCACCTCACGACTCTTCTACAGCCGCCTGGACACTGAATTTCTGTTTGGTTTTTTTTGCAGTTGTCACCCCAATATTGTGGTCTTTACCACCTAAACCATCAGAAATTCCCATGAAGACTCCTCCAGTGATGAGCAGACGCGAGATCCGGTAAGTCTGACGTCTTCCGCTCGTCTTCATCTTCTCCTTGTGGTGAAGGTTTTGTGAATTTTTTTGCTTATTTGTATTTTTTCCTTTTCTAGGATCCGACTTTGGAAAATATAAAAAACGTTTTCGGTTTCTTCTGATCCAGGATCGAGCTGTGTAAGGGTGGACTAGCGGCCATATCCACGGGTGAAGAAGGACCCTCCCCCTCTTCATCTCACCGATCATCGCATGTTAAAGGGCCGGAGCCACAGAAAACCGCACAGAAATTCTACCAGATTCTATAATAAACATATTTTTGATGATGTATGGAGCGGGCTCACGCGCTGAGCCTGCCCCATACACTGCAGGTGTCAGCTTCTGACACGCTGCACTAACGGCTAGGAACAGTGATGGCGCTGTTTAACTAGTTAAATACTACGGTCAATAGCGACCGCGGCATTTATATTGGTTTTCCTACAAAGGACATTTATGACATATCCACAGGTGTAATATCTCTAGAACGGGGCCCCCTAAGCCCCATTCCATCTTACCCGGCTCCGCGGTCTTCCGGCCACTTCACTTTCTGGTTACATGTTCGAGTTACGCAAACAGCGTAACTCTCTGAGCCACGCAGTTTCCGCAACTCCCATAGAACTGAATAGTGGTTACGGAAACAGCGTAGCATGCTACGCTGCTTCTATAACTGACATTCACTACTATGGGAGTTCCGGAAACAGCGTAGCTCAGCGAGTTACGTTGTTTCGTAACTCATCCATGTATTGCAGTGTATTGTACCAGCGATCTAATGATCACTGGTTCAAGTCCCCTAGGGGAACTAATAAAATGGGTGTAAAAAAATAAATTTAAAGTTAAAAAAAAACTTTTCCCATTTTTCCCCAAGCACAATGTAAAAATAATAACAAAATTGGTATCGCTGCATCGGTAAAAGTCCAGAACTATTACAATATAGCATTATTTGACTCACACAGTGAACGGTGTAATTTTTTTTTATTTAAAACCCCCTACTGTCTGTATTCTTCTACCATATTACGTTATATATGGCCGCTCTGTTGTAACGGTTCACTGGGATACACTTCTTGTGATGACATCTAGAATGTGGGCAGATTCTATTTCTCTGAGCGTGACGTCCTCTAGAGAATCTGAGCGTGATGTCATGTGAAGGGCGGGGCCTGTGATCTGCATGCGTTCCGTTTGCACATAATGGCCCTCATGTTGTGACATCAAGTTTATAAATTGGGATCACACATTGACCGCGGTGTCAGTTTCTGTTGCTGGCTCTCATCATGGACGTGTCTTATAAGAAGAAGGGGATGGTGAAGATGTTTCCAATGATGAGTGTTATAGAGAAGATGGAGGTTGGCGGACGCCAGTTTCCGGAGGACGTTGAGATGGAGGAGGAGCACGAGAAGATGGAAGTTGGCGGACGCCAGTTTCCGGAGGACGTGGAGATGGAGGAGGATCACGAGAGGATGGAAGTTGGCGGACGCCAGTTTCCGGAGGACGTGGAGATGGAGGAGGATCACGAGAGGATGGAAGTTGGCGGACGCCAGTTTCCGGAGGACGTGGAGAAGGAGGACGGGAAGATGGAAGTTGGTGGACGCCAGTTTCCGGAGGACCTGGAGATGGAGGAAGTGAAGGATAATGATGACAAACTGGAGGTTGGCGGACGCCAATTTCCAGCTGCTGATGTGGAGATGGACGATCTTTCGGGGGCTACAGTTAACATCAGGGCCTCCAACCCCCGAAAGAGAAAGTGGCCATTTTAGTAACATCTGCCGCTTGGGGCCTATTTACCATCAGGGCCCCCAACCCCCGGGAGAGATAGCGGCCATCTTATTTCTATCTGCCGCTCGGGGCCCATTTACCATCTTTAGGTGAGGTAAGTGCCGTCCACTGATGATCTTCTCACCTCACGACTCTTCTACAGCCGCCTGGACACTGAATTTCTGTTTGTTTTTTTTTGCAGTTGTCACCCCAATATTGTGGTCTTTACCACCTAAACCATCAGAAATTCCCATGAAGACTCCTCCAGTGATGAGCAGACGCGAGATCCGGTAAGTCTGACGTCTTCCGCTCGTCTTCATCTTCTCCTTGTGGTGAAGGTTTTGTGAATTTTTTTGCTTATTTGTATTTTTTCCTTTTCTAGGATCCGACTTTGGAAAATATGAAAAACGTTTTCGGTTTCTTCTGATCCAGGATCGAGCTGTGTAAGGGTGGACTAGCGGCCATATCCACGGGTGAAGAAGGACCCTCCCCCTATTCATCTCACCGATCATCGCATGTTAAAGGGCCGGAGCCACAGAAAACCGCACAGAAATTCTACCAGATTCTATAATAAACATATTTTTGATGATGTATGGAGCGGGCTCACGCGCTGAGCCTGCCCCATACACTGCAGGTGTCAGCTTCTGACACGCTGCACTAACGGCTAGGAACAGTGATGGCGCTGTTTAACTAGTTAAATACTGCGGTCAATAGCGACCGCGGCATTTATATTGGTTTTCCTACGAAGGACATTTATGACATATCCACAGGTGTAATATCTCTAGAACGGGGCCCCCTAAGCCCCATTCCATCTTACCCGGCTCCGCGGTCTTCCGGCCACTTCACTTTCTGGTTACATGTTCGAGTTACGCAAACAGCGTAACTCTCTGAGCTACGCAGTTTCCGCAACTCCCATAGAACTGAATAGTAGTTACGGAAACAGCGTAGCATGCTACGCTGCTTCTATAACTGACATTCACTACTATGGGAGTTCCGGAAACAGCGTAGCTCAGCGAGTTACGCTGTTTCCGTAACTCATCCATGTATTGCAGTGTATTGTACCAGCGATCTAATGATCACTGGTTCAAGTCCCCTAGGGGAACTAATAAAATGGGTGTAAAAAAATAAATTTAAAGTTAAAAAAAAACTTTTCCCATTTTTCCCCAAGCACAATGTAAAAATAATAACAAAATTGGTATCGCTGCATCGGTAAAAGTCCAGAACTATTACAATATAGCATTATTTGACTCACACAGTGAACGGTGTAATTTTTTTAAATTTAAAACCCCCTACTGTCTGTATTCTTCTACCATATTACGTTATATATGGCCGCTCTGTTGTAACGGTTCACTGGGATACGCTTCTTGTGATGTCATCTAGAATGTGGGCAGATTCTATTTCTCTGAGCGTGACGTCCTCTAGAGAATCTGAGCGTGATGTCATGTGAAGGGCGGGGCCTGTGATCTGCATGCGTTCCGTTTGCACATAATGGCCCTCATGTTGTGACATCAAGTTTATAAATTGGGATCACACATTGACCGCGGTGTCAGTTTCTGTTGCTGGCTCTCATCATGGACGTGTCTTATAAGAAGAAGGGGATGGTGAAGATGTTTCCAATGATGAGTGTTATAGAGAAGATGGAGGTTGGCGGACGCCAGTTTCCGGAGGACGTTGAGATGGAGGAGGAGCACGAGAAGATGGAAGTTAGCGGACGCCAGTTTCCGGAGGACGTGGAGATGGAGGAGGATCACGAGAGGATGGAAGTTGGTGGACGCCGGTTTCCGGAGGACGTGGAGATGGAGAAGAAGGACAGGAAGATGGAGGTTGGCGGACGCCAGTTTCCGGAGGACGTGGAGATGGAGGAGGATCACGAGAGGATGGAAGCTGGCGGACGCCAGTTTCCGGAGGACGTGGAGATGGAGGAGGATCACGAGAGGATGGAAGTTGGCGGACGCCAGTTTCCGGAGGACGTGGAGGAGGACGGGAAGATGGAAGTTGGTGGACGCCAGTTTCCGGAGGACCTGGAGATGGAGGAAGTGAAGGATAATGATGACAAACTGGAGGTTGGCGGACGCCAATTTGCAGCTGCTGATGTGGAGACGGACGATCTTTCGGGGGCTACAGTTAACATCAGGGCCTCCAACCCCCGAAAGAGAAAGTGGCCATTTTAGTAACATCTGCCGCTTGGGGCCTATTTACCATCAGGGCCCCCAACCCCCGGGAGAGATAGCGGCCATCTTATTTCTATCTGCCGCTCAGGGCCCATTTACCATCTTTAGGTGAGGTAAGTGCCGTCCACTGATGATCTTCTCACCTCACGACTCTTCTACAGCTGCCTGGACACTGAATTTCTGTTTGTTTTTTTTTGCAGTTGTCACCCCAATATTGTGGTCTTTACCACCTAAACCATCAGAAATTCCCATGAAGACTCCTCCAGTGATGAGCAGACGCGAGATCCGGTAAGTCTGACGTCTTCCGCTCGTCTTCATCTTCTCCTTGTGGTGAAGGTTTTGTGAATTTTTTTGCTTATTTGTATTTTTTCCTTTTCTAGGATCCGACTTTGGAAAATATAAAAAACGTTTTCGGTTTCTTCTGATCCAGGATCGAGCTGTGTAAGGGTGGACTAGCGGCCATATCCACGGGTGAAGAAGGACCCTCCCCCTCTTCATCTCACCGATCATCGCATGTTAAAGGGCCGGAGCCACAGAAAACCGCACAGAAATTCTACCAGATTCTATAATAAACATATTTTTGATGATGTATGGAGCGGGCTCACGCGCTGAGCCTGCCCCATACACTGCAGGTGTCAGCTTCTGACACGCTGCACTAACGGCTAGGAACAGTGATGGCGCTGTTTAACTAGTTAAATACTACGGTCAATAGCGACCGCGGCATTTATATTGGTTTTCCTACAAAGGACATTTATGACATATCCACAGGTGTAATATCTCTAGAACGGGGCCCCCTAAGCCCCATTCCATCTTACCCGGCTCCGCGGTCTTCCGGCCACTTCACTTTCTGGTTACATGTTCGAGTTACGCAAACAGCGTAACTCTCTGAGCCACGCAGTTTCCGCAACTCCCATAGAACTGAATAGTGGTTACGGAAACAGCGTAGCATGCTACGCTGCTTCTATAACTGACATTCACTACTATGGGAGTTCCGGAAACAGCGTAGCTCAGCGAGTTACGCTGTTTCGTAACTCATCCATGTATTGCAGTGTATTGTACCAGCGATCTAATGATCACTGGTTCAAGTCCCCTAGGGGAACTAATAAAATGGGTGTAAAAAAATAAATTTAAAGTTAAAAAAAAACTTTTCCCATTTTTCCCCAAGCACAATGTAAAAATAATAACAAAATTGGTATCGCTGCATCGGTAAAAGTCCAGAACTATTACAATATAGCATTATTTGACTCACACAGTGAACGGTGTAATTTTTTTTTATTTAAAACCCCCTACTGTCTGTATTCTTCTACCATATTACGTTATATATGGCCGCTCTGTTGTAACGGTTCACTGGGATACACTTCTTGTGATGACATCTAGAATGTGGGCAGATTCTATTTCTCTGAGCGTGACGTCCTCTAGAGAATCTGAGCGTGATGTCATGTGAAGGGCGGGGCCTGTGATCTGCATGCGTTCCGTTTGCACATAATGGCCCTCACGTTGTGACATCAAGTTTATAAATTGGGATCACACATTGACCGCGGTGTCAGTTTCTGTTGCTGGCTCTCATCATGGACGTGTCTTATAAGAAGAAGGGGATGGTGAAGATGTTTCCAATGATGAGTGTTATAGAGAAGATGGAGGTTGGCGGACGCCAGTTTCCGGAGGACGTTGAGATGGAGGAGGAGCACGAGAAGATGGAAGTTGGCGGACGCCAGTTTCCGGAGGACGTGGAGATGGAGGAGGATCACGAGAGGATGGAAGTTGGCGGACGCCAGTTTCCGGAGGACGTGGAGATGGAGGAGGATCACGAGAGGATGGAAGTTGGCGGACGCCAGTTTCCGGAGGACGTGGAGAAGGAGGACGGGAAGATGGAAGTTGGTGGACGCCAGTTTCCGGAGGACCTGGAGATGGAGGAAGTGAAGGATAATGATGACAAACTGGAGGTTGGCGGACGCCAATTTCCAGCTGCTGATGTGGAGATGGACGATCTTTCGGGGGCTACAGTTAACATCAGGGCCTCCAACCCCCGAAAGAGAAAGTGGCCATTTTAGTAACATCTGCCGCTTGGGGCCTATTTACCATCAGGGCCCCCAACCCCCGGGAGAGATAGCGGCCATCTTATTTCTATCTGCCGCTCGGGGCCCATTTACCATCTTTAGGTGAGGTAAGTGCCGTCCACTGATGATCTTCTCACCTCACGACTCTTCTACAGCCGCCTGGACACTGAATTTCTGTTTGTTTTTTTTTGCAGTTGTCACCCCAATATTGTGGTCTTTACCACCTAAACCATCAGAAATTCCCATGAAGACTCCTCCAGTGATGAGCAGACGCGAGATCCGGTAAGTCTGACGTCTTCCGCTCGTCTTCATCTTCTCCTTGTGGTGAAGGTTTTGTGAATTTTTTTGCTTATTTGTATTTTTTCCTTTTCTAGGATCCGACTTTGGAAAATATGAAAAACGTTTTCGGTTTCTTCTGATCCAGGATCGAGCTGTGTAAGGGTGGACTAGCGGCCATATCCACGGGTGAAGAAGGACCCTCCCCCTATTCATCTCACCGATCATCGCATGTTAAAGGGCCGGAGCCACAGAAAACCGCACAGAAATTCTACCAGATTCTATAATAAACATATTTTTGATGATGTATGGAGCGGGCTCACGCGCTGAGCCTGCCCCATACACTGCAGGTGTCAGCTTCTGACACGCTGCACTAACGGCTAGGAACAGTGATGGCGCTGTTTAACTAGTTAAATACTGCGGTCAATAGCGACCGCGGCATTTATATTGGTTTTCCTACGAAGGACATTTATGACATATCCACAGGTGTAATATCTCTAGAACGGGGCCCCCTAAGCCCCATTCCATCTTACCCGGCTCCGCGGTCTTCCGGCCACTTCACTTTCTGGTTACATGTTCGAGTTACGCAAACAGCGTAACTCTCTGAGCTACGCAGTTTCCGCAACTCCCATAGAACTGAATAGTAGTTACGGAAACAGCGTAGCATGCTACGCTGCTTCTATAACTGACATTCACTACTATGGGAGTTCCGGAAACAGCGTAGCTCAGCGAGTTACGCTGTTTCCGTAACTCATCCATGTATTGCAGTGTATTGTACCAGCGATCTAATGATCACTGGTTCAAGTCCCCTAGGGGAACTAATAAAATGGGTGTAAAAAAATAAATTTAAAGTTAAAAAAAAACTTTTCCCATTTTTCCCCAAGCACAATGTAAAAATAATAACAAAATTGGTATCGCTGCATCGGTAAAAGTCCAGAACTATTACAATATAGCATTATTTGACTCACACAGTGAACGGTGTAATTTTTTTAAATTTAAAACCCCCTACTGTCTGTATTCTTCTACCATATTACGTTATATATGGCCGCTCTGTTGTAACGGTTCACTGGGATACGCTTCTTGTGATGTCATCTAGAATGTGGGCAGATTCTATTTCTCTGAGCGTGACGTCCTCTAGAGAATCTGAGCGTGATGTCATGTGAAGGGCGGGGCCTGTGATCTGCATGCGTTCCGTTTGCACATAATGGCCCTCATGTTGTGACATCAAGTTTATAAATTGGGATCACACATTGACCGCGGTGTCAGTTTCTGTTGCTGGCTCTCATCATGGACGTGTCTTATAAGAAGAAGGGGATGGTGAAGATGTTTCCAATGATGAGTGTTATAGAGAAGATGGAGGTTGGCGGACGCCAGTTTCCGGAGGACGTTGAGATGGAGGAGGAGCACGAGAAGATGGAAGTTAGCGGACGCCAGTTTCCGGAGGACGTGGAGATGGAGGAGGATCACGAGAGGATGGAAGTTGGTGGACGCCGGTTTCCGGAGGACGTGGAGATGGAGAAGAAGGACAGGAAGATGGAGGTTGGCGGACGCCAGTTTCCGGAGGACGTGGAGATGGAGGAGGATCACGAGAGGATGGAAGCTGGCGGACGCCAGTTTCCGGAGGACGTGGAGATGGAGGAGGATCACGAGAGGATGGAAGTTGGCGGACGCCAGTTTCCGGAGGACGTGGAGGAGGACGGGAAGATGGAAGTTGGTGGACGCCAGTTTCCGGAGGACCTGGAGATGGAGGAAGTGAAGGATAATGATGACAAACTGGAGGTTGGCGGACGCCAATTTGCAGCTGCTGATGTGGAGACGGACGATCTTTCGGGGGCTACAGTTAACATCAGGGCCTCCAACCCCCGAAAGAGAAAGTGGCCATTTTAGTAACATCTGCCGCTTGGGGCCTATTTACCATCAGGGCCCCCAACCCCCGGGAGAGATAGCGGCCATCTTATTTCTATCTGCCGCTCAGGGCCCATTTACCATCTTTAGGTGAGGTAAGTGCCGTCCACTGATGATCTTCTCACCTCACGACTCTTCTACAGCTGCCTGGACACTGAATTTCTGTTTGTTTTTTTTTGCAGTTGTCACCCCAATATTGTGGTCTTTACCACCTAAACCATCAGAAATTCCCATGAAGACTCCTCCAGTGATGAGCAGACGCGAGATCCGGTAAGTCTGACGTCTTCCGCTCGTCTTCATCTTCTCCTTGTGGTGAAGGTTTTGTGAATTTTTTTGCTTATTTGTATTTTTTCCTTTTCTAGGATCCGACTTTGGAAAATATAAAAAACGTTTTCGGTTTCTTCTGATCCAGGATCGAGCTGTGTAAGGGTGGACTAGCGGCCATATCCACGGGTGAAGAAGGACCCTCCCCCTCTTCATCTCACCGATCATCGCATGTTAAAGGGCCGGAGCCACAGAAAACCGCACAGAAATTCTACCAGATTCTATAATAAACATATTTTTGATGATGTATGGAGCGGGCTCACGCGCTGAGCCTGCCCCATACACTGCAGGTGTCAGCTTCTGACACGCTGCACTAACGGCTAGGAACAGTGATGGCGCTGTTTAACTAGTTAAATACTACGGTCAATAGCGACCGCGGCATTTATATTGGTTTTCCTACAAAGGACATTTATGACATATCCACAGGTGTAATATCTCTAGAACGGGGCCCCCTAAGCCCCATTCCATCTTACCCGGCTCCGCGGTCTTCCGGCCACTTCACTTTCTGGTTACATGTTCGAGTTACGCAAACAGCGTAACTCTCTGAGCCACGCAGTTTCCGCAACTCCCATAGAACTGAATAGTGGTTACGGAAACAGCGTAGCATGCTACGCTGCTTCTATAACTGACATTCACTACTATGGGAGTTCCGGAAACAGCGTAGCTCAGCGAGTTACGCTGTTTCGTAACTCATCCATGTATTGCAGTGTATTGTACCAGCGATCTAATGATCACTGGTTCAAGTCCCCTAGGGGAACTAATAAAATGGGTGTAAAAAAATAAATTTAAAGTTAAAAAAAAACTTTTCCCATTTTTCCCCAAGCACAATGTAAAAATAATAACAAAATTGGTATCGCTGCATCGGTAAAAGTCCAGAACTATTACAATATAGCATTATTTGACTCACACAGTGAACGGTGTAATTTTTTTTTATTTAAAACCCCCTACTGTCTGTATTCTTCTACCATATTACGTTATATATGGCCGCTCTGTTGTAACGGTTCACTGGGATACACTTCTTGTGATGACATCTAGAATGTGGGCAGATTCTATTTCTCTGAGCGTGACGTCCTCTAGAGAATCTGAGCGTGATGTCATGTGAAGGGCGGGGCCTGTGATCTGCATGCGTTCCGTTTGCACATAATGGCCCTCATGTTGTGACATCAAGTTTATAAATTGGGATCACACATTGACCGCGGTGTCAGTTTCTGTTGCTGGCTCTCATCATGGACGTGTCTTATAAGAAGAAGGGGATGGTGAAGATGTTTCCAATGATGAGTGTTATAGAGAAGATGGAGGTTGGCGGACGCCAGTTTCCGGAGGACGTTGAGATGGAGGAGGAGCACGAGAAGATGGAAGTTGGCGGACGCCAGTTTCCGGAGGACGTGGAGATGGAGGAGGATCACGAGAGGATGGAAGTTGGCGGACGCCAGTTTCCGGAGGACGTGGAGATGGAGGAGGATCACGAGAGGATGGAAGTTGGCGGACGCCAGTTTCCGGAGGACGTGGAGAAGGAGGACGGGAAGATGGAAGTTGGTGGACGCCAGTTTCCGGAGGACCTGGAGATGGAGGAAGTGAAGGATAATGATGACAAACTGGAGGTTGGCGGACGCCAATTTCCAGCTGCTGATGTGGAGATGGACGATCTTTCGGGGGCTACAGTTAACATCAGGGCCTCCAACCCCCGAAAGAGAAAGTGGCCATTTTAGTAACATCTGCCGCTTGGGGCCTATTTACCATCAGGGCCCCCAACCCCCGGGAGAGATAGCGGCCATCTTATTTCTATCTGCCGCTCGGGGCCCATTTACCATCTTTAGGTGAGGTAAGTGCCGTCCACTGATGATCTTCTCACCTCACGACTCTTCTACAGCCGCCTGGACACTGAATTTCTGTTTGTTTTTTTTTGCAGTTGTCACCCCAATATTGTGGTCTTTACCACCTAAACCATCAGAAATTCCCATGAAGACTCCTCCAGTGATGAGCAGACGCGAGATCCGGTAAGTCTGACGTCTTCCGCTCGTCTTCATCTTCTCCTTGTGGTGAAGGTTTTGTGAATTTTTTTGCTTATTTGTATTTTTTCCTTTTCTAGGATCCGACTTTGGAAAATATGAAAAACGTTTTCGGTTTCTTCTGATCCAGGATCGAGCTGTGTAAGGGTGGACTAGCGGCCATATCCACGGGTGAAGAAGGACCCTCCCCCTATTCATCTCACCGATCATCGCATGTTAAAGGGCCGGAGCCACAGAAAACCGCACAGAAATTCTACCAGATTCTATAATAAACATATTTTTGATGATGTATGGAGCGGGCTCACGCGCTGAGCCTGCCCCATACACTGCAGGTGTCAGCTTCTGACACGCTGCACTAACGGCTAGGAACAGTGATGGCGCTGTTTAACTAGTTAAATACTGCGGTCAATAGCGACCGCGGCATTTATATTGGTTTTCCTACGAAGGACATTTATGACATATCCACAGGTGTAATATCTCTAGAACGGGGCCCCCTAAGCCCCATTCCATCTTACCCGGCTCCGCGGTCTTCCGGCCACTTCACTTTCTGGTTACATGTTCGAGTTACGCAAACAGCGTAACTCTCTGAGCTACGCAGTTTCCGCAACTCCCATAGAACTGAATAGTAGTTACGGAAACAGCGTAGCATGCTACGCTGCTTCTATAACTGACATTCACTACTATGGGAGTTCCGGAAACAGCGTAGCTCAGCGAGTTACGCTGTTTCCGTAACTCATCCATGTATTGCAGTGTATTGTACCAGCGATCTAATGATCACTGGTTCAAGTCCCCTAGGGGAACTAATAAAATGGGTGTAAAAAAATAAATTTAAAGTTAAAAAAAAACTTTTCCCATTTTTCCCCAAGCACAATGTAAAAATAATAACAAAATTGGTATCGCTGCATCGGTAAAAGTCCAGAACTATTACAATATAGCATTATTTGACTCACACAGTGAACGGTGTAATTTTTTTAAATTTAAAACCCCCTACTGTCTGTATTCTTCTACCATATTACGTTATATATGGCCGCTCTGTTGTAACGGTTCACTGGGATACGCTTCTTGTGATGTCATCTAGAATGTGGGCAGATTCTATTTCTCTGAGCGTGACGTCCTCTAGAGAATCTGAGCGTGATGTCATGTGAAGGGCGGGGCCTGTGATCTGCATGCGTTCCGTTTGCACATAATGGCCCTCATGTTGTGACATCAAGTTTATAAATTGGGATCACACATTGACCGCGGTGTCAGTTTCTGTTGCTGGCTCTCATCATGGACGTGTCTTATAAGAAGAAGGGGATGGTGAAGATGTTTCCAATGATGAGTGTTATAGAGAAGATGGAGGTTGGCGGACGCCAGTTTCCGGAGTTCGTTGAGATGGAGGAGGAGCACGAGAAGATGGAAGTTAGCGGACGCCAGTTTCCGGAGGACGTGGAGATGGAGGAGGATCAAGAGAGGATGGAAGTTGGTGGACGCCAGTTTCCGGAGGACGTGGAGATGGAGAAGGACGGGAAGATGGAAGTTGGCGGATGCCAGTTTCCGAAGGACGTGGAGATGGAGGAGGATCACGAGAGGATGGAAGTTGGCGGACGCCAGTTTCCGGAGGACGTGGAGAAGGAGGACGGGAAGATGGAAGTTGGTGGACGCCAGTTTCCGGAGGACCTGGAGATGGAGGAAGTGAAGGATAATGATGACAAACTGGAGGTTGGCGGGCGCCAATTTCCAGCTGCTGATGTGGAGATGGACGATCTTTCGGGGGCTACAGTTAACATCAGGGCCTCCAACCCCCGAAAGAGAAAGTGGCCATTTTAGTAACATCTGCCGCTTGGGGCCTATTTACCATCAGGGCCCCCAACCCCCGGGAGAGATAGCGGCCATCTTATTTCTATCTGCCGCTCGGGGCCCATTTACCATCTTTAGGTGAGGTAAGTGCCGTCCACTGATGATCTTCTCACCTCACGACTCTTCTACAGCCGCCTGGACACTGAATTTCTGTTTGTTTTTTTTTTTGCAGTTGTCACCCCAATATTGTGGTCTTTACCACCTAAACCATCAGAAATTCCCATGAAGACTCCTCCAGTGATGAGCAGACGCGAGATCCGGTAAGTCTGACGTCTTCCGCTCGACTTCATCTTCTCCTTGTGGTGAAGGTTTTGTGAATTTTTTTGCTTTGGAAAATATGAAAAACGTTTTCGGTTTCTTCTGATCCAGGATCGAGCTGTGTAAGGGTGGACTAGCGGCCATATCCACGGGTGAAGAAGGACCCTCCCCCTCTTCATCTCACCGATCATCGCATGTTAAAGGGCCGGAGCCACAGAAAACCGCACAAATTCTACCAGATTCTATAATAAACATATTTTTTTTTTAACCATTTTTAGTGTATTCATTTCTAGATTGGGGAATTTATCCAGGGAACCTGTGTTCTATGGGGATCCGAAGGTTATAGGTGTAATACTCTGCAGAATATATCACTATGTATCTGTCAGGAGGTGGAGAGGACAGAGCAATGTTCTGCAGATCTCTAGACAGGTCAGTGGTGTAATAATCTGCAGAATATATCACGATCTGTCAGGAGGTAGAGGAGAAATGTTCTGTAGATCTCTATATAGGTTAGTGGTGTAATAATCTGCAGAATATATCACCATATATCAGTCATGTGATACAGGAGCAATGTTCTGCAGATCTGTAGACAGGTCAGTGGTGTAATAATCTGCAGAATATATCACTCTGTACCTGTCTGGAGGCTTTTTGGCATTTTTCTTGAAAATATAAACAATTGCTGGTAAATGTATACATTTTCTAACGTCATAAAACAAAAGGACAGATAAATTAATACCAACAAGGGACAATATATTACCCCCCCCCCCCCCCCATAAAAAGTGGAGGTGAAATGTCCGAATGTCTTTCTTATTCTGCAGATATCATTTTATTCCTTTATTTCACTAACACAGCAGATGATAACAGAGAATCACAGCTCAATATTTATTACCCCGATTCTGCAGTTTTTAGTAATATGACATATGTGGCCCTAGTGTGCCATGTGACTTATTGGACTCTTTGCGGTGCAACTCACACGGCGGCAGTATAACGGCAGAAACTGGAGAACAAATATGAAAGACCCCTAGTTTGTGCAAAGTGAAATTGAGCTGGGCAGCATAAAGCACCCGTCAGCTGAGTGGAACCCCCTATAAGAGCAGTGGGCCTCGGCATTTGCCCAGTTCGACCATGTGTGGACGCTGGCCCTGATCTGCGTCCTGAGAACGTAGATGTAGTTGACACCGGGACATGCCAGCGGCCGATAGGGACACCACCTGGAATCTGGGACTGTTGGGAGGTATGGAGACCCTCCCCAAATGACCCCATTTTGGATTCTACACCCCTCAGGGTGAGCATTTAGGGCTGCAGTGAGCATTTTGACTCCACAGGTGTTACATAGAATGTATTAGAATTGAGCAGTGGAAATAAAAAGTAGTTCTAGCTAAAAAAAAAATTATATTCAAAAAGAAAGAAACGATAACAAGCCCCCAGGAGTACATTAGGGTATATGTAATCTGTGAGGACTACATAAGGGTATATGTAATCTGTGAGGTATACATCAGGGTATATATAATATGTGCGGAGTACATCAGGGTATATGTAATCTGTGAGGACTACATAAGGGTATATGTAATCTGTGAGGTATACATCAGGGTATATATAATATGTGCGGAGTACATCAGGGTATATGTAATCTGTGAGGACTACATAAGGGTATATGTAATCTGTGAGGTATACATCAGGGTATATATAATATGTGCGGAGTACATCAGGGTATATGTAATATGTGTGAGGAGTACATCAGGGTATATGTAATATGTGAGCAGTACATTAGGGTATATGTAAGCTGTGCGGAGTACATTAGGGTATATGTAATATGTGAGGAGTACATCAGGGTATATGTAATATGTGAGGAATACATCAGGATATATGTAATCTGTGCGGAGTACATCAGGGTATATGTAATATGTGAGGAGTACATCAGGATATATGTAATATGTGAGGAGTACATCAGGGTATATGTAAGATGTGAGGAGTACATCAGGGTATATGTAATATGTGAGGAGTACATCAGGGTATATGTAAGATGTGAGGAGTACATCAGGGTATATGTAAGATGTGAGGAGTACATCAGGGTATATGTAATCTGTGAGGAGTACATCAAGGTATATGTAATCTGTGCAAGGTACATCAGGGTGTATATAATCTGTGCGGAGTACATCAGAGTATATGTAATATGTGAGGAGTACATCAGGGTATATGTAATCTATGAGGAGTACATCAGGGTATATGTAATCTGTGAGGAGTACATCAGGGTATATGTAATCTGTGAGGAGTACATCAGGATATATGTAATCTCTGCGAAGTACATCATGGTATATGTAATATGTGAGGAGTACATCAGGGTATATGTAATCTGCGCGGAGTACATCAGGGTATATGTAATATATGAGGAGTACACCAGGGTATATGTAATATGTGAGGAGTACATCAGGGTATATATAATCTGTGAGGAGTACATCAGGATATATGTAATCTGTGAGTAGTACATCAAGGTATACACTACCGTTCAAAAGTTTGTGGTCACCCAGACAATTTTGTGTTTTCCATGAAAACTCACACTTATATTTATCAAATGAGTTGCAAAATGACTAGAAAATATAGTCCAGACATTGACAAGGTTAGAAATAATGATTTTTATTTGAAATAATAATTTTCTCCTTCAAACTTTGCTTTCGTCTTGGATTGCTCCATTTGCAGCAATTCCAACATTGCAGACCTTTGGCATTCTAGCTGTTAATTTGCTGAGGTAATGTGGAGAAATTTCACCCCATGCTTCCAGAAGCCCCTCCCACAAGTTGGATTGGCTTGATGGGCACTTCTTGCGTCGTACCATACAGTCAAGCTGCTCCCACAACAGCTTTATGGGGTTGAGATCTGGTGACTGCGCTGGCCACTCCATTACAGATAGAATACCAGCTGCCTGCTTCTTCCCTTAATAGTTCTTGCATCATTTGGAGGCGTGCTTTGAGTCATTGTCCTGTTGTAGGATGAAATTGCCTCCAATCAAGCGCTGTCCACAGGGTATGGCATGGCGTTGCAAAATGGAGTGATAGCCTTCCATATTCAAAATCCCTTTTACCTTGTACAAATCTCCCACTTTACCAGCACCAAAGCAACCCCAGACCATCACATTACCTCCACCATGCTTGACAGATGGCGTCAGGCACTCTTCCAGCATCTTTTCAGTTGTTCTGCGTCTCACAAATGTTCTTCTGTGTGATCCAAACACCTCAAACTTCGATTCGTCTGTCCATAACACTTTTTTCCAATCTTCCTCTGTCCAATGTCTGTGTGCTTTTGCCCATATTAGTCTTTTCCTTTTATTAGCCAGTCTCAGATATGGCTTTTTCTTTGCCACTCTGCCCTGAAGGCCAGCATCCTGGAGTCGCCTCTTCACTGTAGACGTTGACACTGGCGTTTTGCGGGTACTATTTAATGAAGCTGCCAGTTGAGGACCTGTGAGGCGTCTATTTCTCAAACTAGAGACGCTAATGTACTTGTCTTGTTGCTCAGTTGTGCAGCGGGGCCTCCCACGTCTCTTTCTACTCTGGTTAGAGCCTGTGTGTGCTGTCCTCTGAAGGGAGTAGTACACACCGTTGTAGGAAATCTTCAGTTTCTTGGCAATTTCTCGCATGGAATAGCCTTCATTTCTAAGAACAAGAAAAAACTGTCGAGTTTCACATGAAAGCTCTCTTTTTCTAGCCATTTGGAGAGTTTAATCGAACCCACAAATGTAATGCTCCAGATTCTCAACTAGCTCAAAGGAAGGTCAGTTTTATAGCTCCTCTATAGCAAAACTGTTTACAGCGGTGCTAACATAATTGCACAAGGGTTTTCAACTGTTTTCTAATCATCCATTAGCCTTCTAACACAGTTAGCAAACACAATGTACCATTTGAACACTGGAGTGATGGTTGCTGGAAATGGGCCTCTATACACCTATGTAGATATTGCATTAAAAACCAGACGTTTGCAGCTAGAATAGTCATTTACCACATTAACAATCTATAGAGTGTATTTCTGATTAATTTAATGTTATCTTCATTGAAAAAAACTGTGCTTTTCTTGCAAAAATAAGGAAATTTCTAAGTAACCCTAAACTTTTGAACGGTAGTGTATATATATAGATAATACAGGATCCACCATCCATAATAGACTGATCCTTCCTGTTCTGTAGAGATCACTTCTCAGCATACATCTCATTATCATCACAGGCAGGATTACAATTTTGGGTGCCCGTCCGTCAAAGGACCCCGGACAGAAGATCCAAGTAGTTTTCACCACTTCTGTCTACTCTGTACTCATGTACACATTTATAGAATAGAGGCTGCTTCCGCTATTGGTCCCGGTGGTCATGTGACTGGTCACATGATTGCGGAGATGCGGGTAGTAGGAGCCTGCTGCAGGGTCTAGCTAGACCCAGCACAGCCCTATCAGTGACCATAGTCAGTGTAACACGGCTGATCTCCCCTACTGTGCACCACCAGTTACAGAGGAAATGTATAGTGTAATAAAAATAAAATGTAATAATAAAGTTCCCCAAATGTCTTTTCTTACCTTTGAGGGAAAGGCCATTAACACCTTCCCGCGATTGGGAGTGACTGTACGTCTGGAATGAAAGTGATTTAACGCATTCGGGCGTACAGTTACGCCCAAGCTTCAAACTGTCACCATCTCAACAGACATGGTGACAGCGTCCCGATCGCAACTGTCATAGAGCAGGACTCGCGGCACAGGACCAATCAGAGTGGTCCCGTGCCGGCACGAGCTGTGATTGTCCAGCCAATCACAGCGCAGGAGCAGTGGTTTGCCGGCATCTCCGTCTCTGACAAGCTCATTCCTGTCAGAGAGCTTGTCAGAGTCGGAGACAAGTACAAATACAGTGAAGATTGTGAAAAAAAGAACCAAAAAACCCAGCGATCTGCCACTTTTCTGCCCACTAACCAGTGATCACCCCCTTTGGTGCCCACTGGTTAATAAAAAAAAATAATAAAATATATATATATATATATATATATATATATATATCATTTCAGTCCCCCACAGTGTCCTTCTGCCGTGCTGTGATCTGTCACCTGTCGCAGTACCCGGTTGCCATCACCCTGCTGTGTCCCTAGATACTGCCCAAGTTGCCTGTTAGGTAGGGTACCCTTACTAATTGAATACAGCAGGGTCGCTGGTCTGTTCTCATTCCACAGTTGAGAGTAGCGGTTTATTTTTTGATAAATAAAAGTTTTTTAAAACATTTTTTTTAAAAATGAAGAAAAAAAAAGTTACAAAAAAAATTTGTTTGTTAGTTAGGTAGCAAGAGTTCGTTAGTGTGGCCAAAAGAGTCTTCACAGCCGAGGAAGCATATGAAATGCTGTGTTCCGATACGGACAGCGCGAGTGAAGGTGAAGCACAGCTCGTGCTTCCACCTTCCTCTGCATCCATTGACGCTGAGTCTGCATCTCCCAGTCGGCGCAGAAGAGCAGTAGGTCCTGCTCTGCCTGAGCTGACCTGGGAAGCTGCGGACAATTATACCCCTCAGGTTCCTGAATTTACAGCCCCCTCAGGCATTCAAATTGAAATTACGGGTTTCAGCCCCATTGATTATTTGAAACTTTTTTTTCAGAATTAATTGTCCAGCAGACCAACATCTATGCGGAACAGTTTATCGCCCAGAACCCCGACTCTTTTTACGGGAGAAGCCAAAATTGGACCCCCACAAACCCAGTTGAATTGCGGAAGTTTTGGGGCATATTTTTAAGTTTTGGTCTCATAAAAAAGCCCAGTATTAGAGACTATTGGTCCCCTGATATTTTATATAACACCCCCCTTTACCGCACAGTAATTACAGGGAAGCGATTCGAAGCCATCGTAAAGTTCCTGCATTAAAATTACAATAGTCAGTGTCCACCCCCACAGGACCCAAATTTTGATAGGCTATATAAAATAAGACCATTAATTGCCCACTACTCCCAAAATTTTTCCCAACTTTATACCCCCCAACAAAATATTTCGGTGGATGAATCACTAGTCAGCTTCAAGGGTAGACTGCGCTTCAAGGGTAGACTGCACTTTAGGCAGTATCTACCCAATAAAAGAGCCCGGTATGGCATAAAACTCTACAAGCTGTGCGCAAGTGCCACCGGTTACACCTACTCTTTTAGGGTCTATGAGGGGAAAGACTCCCAAATAGATCCCCCAGAATGCCCCACCTTCCTAGGAATTAGTGGAAAGATCGTATGTGATCTTATCCATCCTTTACTTGGCAAAGGATATCATCTTTATCTGGACAACTTTTACAATAGTGTCCCATTGTTAAAAGTTCTCTCGTCCAGATCCACCTTGGCGTGCGGAACAATCCGCAAAAATCAGAAGGGCCTCCCCAAAACTTTGCTGGGTCAGATCCTAAAATTAGGAGAGAGCGGAGCTGTCTGCAGCGACAATCTGCTCCTCCTGAAGTATAGGGACAAAAGGGACGTCCTTATACTGACCAGCATTCATGACAGCAGAGGCAGCCTTGTCCCTGTACGCGGATCCACCACCCAATTTCCCAAACTATTCTGCGTACAGGAGTACAACAAATATATGGGTGGCGTTGACCTGTCTGACCAGGTCATAAAACCATACAACGCCATGCGCAAGACAAAGGTATGGTATAAAAAGCTGTCTGTGCATCTTACACAGATGGCAGCAGACAACGCCTTTGTCCTCTACAGATATGCCGGCAGTGGGGATACGTTCCTGCAATTTCAGGAAGAGGTCATCAAGTCCCTGATATTTGGTAACCAGGAAGAGGAGGGCAGTTCATCCGGTTCTTCCGTCAGCAGGATAATTCCCGGTCAGCATTTCCCCACAGAAATCCAACCCACTGAAAAAAAACAGAAGCCCCCAAGAAAATGCAGTGTGTGCACCAAGCGAGGCATCCGTAAGGACACCACATACCAATGTGAGACGTGTCCCACAAATTCCAGTCTGTGCAAAATATATCATACCTCATTGGATTTTTAATTTATTTATTCTTCATTCACCTCTTCTGTCTCCCATATTGGCCATGACCAATTATTCATTTTTTTACTGACCAGCCCCATTTAAAATTTGATCACTCAAAATTTGTAAAAAAACACCTAAAACAAAACTAAAAATTCTCACTATACCAAGGACCCGAGGGAGTGTCTCTCTCACCTAGGTTGCAAATTATTTTTTGGGCTGGATTTTATGGAATGGTGGGTAGGTTGGTAGTAGGACATGCCATTCCCTCTCCCTCCATTGCGGGTTTTCCAGGTTGTCCTCCTTATTTACTAAAATTAAAGTATTTCTTATTATACCCCTAGATGAATACCTAGAGGGTTGTCACTTCACAAATTAAAAATTCTCACTATACCCCTAGATGAATACCTTGAAAGGTGTTACATTACAATCTAAATCTTCTCACTATACCGGTAGATGAATTCTTTGAGGGGTTTAGTTTCCTAAATGGGGTCACTTTTCTGGGTTTCTAATGTTTTGACACACAGAGCCTCTGTTTTCATGACACAGGGCAGTAAATGCCATCGTAGTAGGCCTCAGATGTTGCATGGTGCTCTTTACCTTTTGAGCCCCGCCACGTGCTCAAACAGCAGTTTATCTCCACAAATGGGGTATTGCCGTATTCAGGAGAAATTGCGTAACAAACTGTGGGTGCTTTTTCTCCTTTAACCCCTTGTGAAAATTATGAATTTGGGGCTAAAGCAACATTTTATTTGAAAAAATCTAAATTTTATTATTTTACTGCCCAGTGTATGAAACACCTATGGGGTCAAACTGCTCACTATACCACTTGAAAAATTCCTTGAGGGGTGTAGTTTCCCAAATGGAGTGACTTTTGGGGGGCTTCCACTGCACTGGCACCTTTACAAATGCGACATGGTGCAGAGAAATCAATCCAGCACTCCAAAAGCTAAATGGCGTGCCTTCTCTTCCAAGTCCTGCTGCTTGCCAAAACAGCAGTTTATGACCACATGTTTGGTATTTCCGTACGCTGGAGAAGTTGCTTTACAAATGTTGGGGTGCTTTTCCTCATTTATTTGTTGAAAAAAATAAGAATTTTGAGGTAAAGCTGTCAGGGATCATTACCATGTATATTTTTTGCAAAAATATTATCATCACACATATGTATATACATTTCAGTTCTTTGTGTAGTATACTGATATATAATAAGTTCTTTGTTCATGTCGGACACACCTATGGAAGACACCGCCCCCTGGAATGCAAGAAGAGTGAGTCTGAGAACTTGCAGCTGAGAAGCCGGTGGGGGCTTGGGCACTCCCACATCCCTAGGGAGGAGGCATGTGTCTTTTCCTGTGTTTCTTTGTTCTGAATAAAGTTAGTTTGCTTCTTGTCTGATTTGGGAAAGCTGTGTACCAACATCTTTGGCTGGTTTACTTCTTTCCAGGCATGCCTTCAGCTTTCAATTTACAGAGGTGGTTATTCGGTGTGAAATAACAGGGGAAAGGAAGATACCCTGAAATACGGACCTGACATTTGGCGCCCGAACGTGGGGCCTCACTCGTGGAAATATCAAAATCCGGACAATCGACAATCACAGGGTGAAACAGAGGACTCAAACTTGCCCACTGAAAGAGTCTGATCATCTCCATACTAAGCACGGTAAGTCAGTTGATTTTATAAATCTTCGACTTTTCTGTGTTAGTGGACAGTCTTGTGGCGATCTGTAGAACCCTTTTGTTGATTTCCTGGATTATCTCAGGCGACAGAGGCGATATTTTCCGCTGTGAGGTCGCAAACCTGTGAGACCTTAGTCGCGCCCGACTAATCATCCTCTGGGTAATTAGGGACTAGATAGAAAATATAACAGACCGGAGAGCTGTAGACTGCGAAATGTTAATATTTCCAGCGAGGCCAGAGAGTCTAGATAAAGATTGTTATATCGTAGCGAGATGTAATAAATACATTGCAGACTAGAGATTGTACTATTTCGGCGAGACTTAGTGTTGCAGACTGCGAAATTGTAATATTTCCGGCCAGACCAAGAGTTGCAGATCGAAAATTGTTATATAAATTACGTGTATAATATAGACTGTTAGAATGGATGGTTTACAGTCCATATTCAAATCTCCAGGATCGTCCGTAAAATGAAGAAATTGATGGAAGTGTGTGGAATCCATAGAGGAGGGCGGCTGCAAGCCGGAGATTGGGCAAAAGGTATTCTGGAGAACAAAGGGAAGTTGAAAGGTAGTAAGTTGATGGAAAGTGCTTTAGAGGGATTTGCAGAAGAGGAAGTTAGGAATAAGAAAGGTATTGTATGTTATATGTATTAGAAAACACAGGACCAGCCAACGCCCGGTAATGGCGTCCGTACCTCATGTTGAGTGTGTCCTCATTGTGGGCAGGAAACCCCCCTGCCCCTGATGTGACCACGCCCGGCCCAACCAACTCAGTATGAAATAATCGCCTTGTTAATTTTGTCATTTGTAACACATGCTGCAGTGTCTTTTCTATTTTAGGTTCCATTCTAGTGTGCGGGACGCTGTTCACTGATGAAACAACACGTCATCATAATATAGAGATGGTGGCCGACAGATTGGACTGTTACAGATTATGTGTTTGATGTTTTGAACGTAGATAATTCCTATACAATAGTGTGATGAATGATTGCAGATACGTATGTTGTTTTGCCGGCATTGAAAGGGTTAAGATTGTGAGACTAGAAGCTGTGAGGAATGAGTGTGTGACCCCCCCCCCCCTGTAGTATGCTGCGTTTGGGAGGAGGAGGGGGGTGGCTGACTGGGTGCAGTCTGCAGACAAAAGGATTTCAATATGCACTGCTTTTAGATGTATATCAGTAATGTCTACAAACCTAAATACATTTCTTCTCTTTGCGCATGCGCTGTTGTTTATAAAAGTTACAATATTTATGTGTTATGATGTGATCAGATTTAATGTGTTTTGATGTTAATTCAGATGTATTAAACTATAGATACTGTGAGACACAGGGTTTTGAAAATGTATGTGCCCCCCACCGTTCCCTATTTTTATATACAGTTTATTGGTTTGCAGTAATTAATGTTATCAGATATAATATTTTCTGTTTTATTGAATAACTAACTACAATTGTTTTGTTTTTGATTTCACACATGAGTTATGTCATTGTAAAGATAAAATGTATTTGTCAGGAAAAAGTCATTTTTGTTTCAAGCTGTTGTACAGTACAGGGGGTTAAACTAGTGCCCGACTTTGTTATGTTGAGATGTAGTTTTGAACTCTGCTACATTACTTTCGCAGAGTCCACAAAAGGGGGAATGGTGAAGGAACTGATCAGGTACAATTGAGACCCCAATGAGTAATCCAGATGAAATGTGTAGAAGAGTAACCTAAATGGTGAGGTTTTTCTGTGTAGATGGTTCCAAATCTTTCCAGAACGGTGAATATGGCACTGGGTATGCTGTTCTGTAGTCTCCACCCAATATGAGGTAATGTGTAAAAGACCCTCCCCCTCCAGCAAATTTACACAAGAGGTGTGGGGTCACTCACAGATGAGTCTTTACAGATTTAGATGGGGGAGAAGGCAAAACAAAAAATTGTCTGAACATTGTTTATTTTATGCCAGATTTCAGTAATATATTTTTATTTGTTTTTGTATTAATCAAGTATTTGCAGAACGTGATAAAAGTGAGATTCTCAAAGTGTTCTGGATTATCAGAGGAGTGTGGAGAAGTGTATAACATTTGGTTTTATTTTAGAGGATGAAGACGCCACCCCTTTGAAATGTTCTATCTATATGTGACGTGGGTTTTTAATGTAAATTTGTAATGTAGAAATACTTCATACAGTATGTGCAAGACAGGATACAAGGCACCAGGTAAATTACCCAGAAACCACTCTCACCTTCTTGTTCATCTCAAGGAGCGGAGCTGGAGGTGCTCGCTGAGGCTGTAACCTGGCAGAAGGTAAGACGGCCGACATTTACACTGACTCTAGGTACGCTTTTGGCATCGCCCACAATTATGGGCCCATTGGTAGTAGGAACTTTATTGGATCATCGGGTAAGCCAATTGAGAGAGCAAGAGAAGACAGAACTGACAAGGGTATGTGCAGTCAGTTGTCAGTAAATTGGCTTGTCCCTGGATACAATAATGCCACCGCTAGGTTTGTAGCAGCCGGCATGATGTGCGCACGGCATGTCATAGGTAAAACAGCAAAGGTACCTGTGAAAAGTGCAGCCCGGCCAGATTACCCATCCCACCGACTGCAGAACATACAACTACCCGAGGAAGAAGTGTATGACAATGTGCTCGTGTGTGTAGACCTGTTCTCAGGGGGGCCTGAAGCCCAGCCAGTATCTTCCCCACTGCAGACGTTGTGTGTAAGTGACAGGGGAACAGGGTTATCCCAAAGTTAGTTTGTTTAATAACTGTATTTAAGAAGTGTTGTGGGAATATTAAATACGGAGGTTAAGTTTTATGTAAAGTTCTAGACCAGCCTCAGCATTGGACTGTTGGATGTGTCAGATAAAAGGTACAGAAGCGGAATATTCCCATTCGAAAACATTTTTATTTGTTTATTTTTGTTGTTGTTGTGAAAGGGAAATTTTAGAGCAGAGAATTCTGTGCTGTGTATATGTGTATGTATAGATATATATAAAGAAGAAGAATCAGTTTGTAGGTATCAGTTTTAGTTACTGACCAGTGTGAACGTTTAAAATAAATCTGTCATTGTTAATGTTTTTCTTCAAGTTAATTATCTGATTAAGATCAATTACTGATTATGCGATGAAAAGCTTGTTCTTCACAGGAAGAGTCCAACTGGGAGCGGAAGGCGTAAGAACCAGATTCTAACAGAATGTGGACGGATAAAGGAAGGTAAACCGGTAGCGCCCAATGCATTCTTGATAGCACTTGTATTGATGGTGTATGACCTCACATATGCCCCAAGACTGCAAGGATTGACGTGGTAAGATCTAATTGGTATGTCCCAGGTTTTACAGCTGTTGCTGCTAAATTCTGTTAGAGCTGTTTGATTTGCCTACAGAACAGTCCTGGCAGACTGGTGCCAACCTTATCATACCCGCCACACACAAAGAGAACCGACCTTGAGAGGCCTTCCCAGGTAGAACGAACCAGATTAGAGTAAGAAAAGTTGGTTTAAGACACTTGTCAGATAAACATGTGGAATCTGTGTATATTTCTGTGGGTAGAAGATGTTCTAGGCAATCAGCTGAGATCAAGGTACAAATCCTGCTGAAAGAGTATCACCAAGTGCAAATGAAATGTACCCAGTAATCACACATCTTCTAGGCGCCATGTCCATTGTAACAGAGAAGTTTTTCCTTATATAAAGGTTTTTGATGTCATTTAGGGGCCTGACATTATTGTATGTACTTAGAACAACGTTTATAGTGTATGCGGATGATGTTATCACCAGATTAGTATTTATTTTAACAATTGACAAGAGTTGGGGGTCCCCAGCAAGTGCCAGTAAATATGAACTAAAAGACTTTTAACACGATGAACTCCATCACGGAGATACGGCAGGCACAGCCTGAGCCAGTACAACGCGTTTATCATGAACTGACGGCAGTGTCACAATTCTAAGCGGCCGCCCAGACAAGTAACTTGCCAGAGGAAGAGTACAGATGCGGAGGGTTTGTGGTAGTTACAATACAACTCCACTAATCCGCCTACGTGGGATCTCACCCCAGGCTCACAGTATGAGGTGCTATGTACAGCCTGGTGACGTAAACTAAAGGAGACGGTGTCTGACAGATGAGAAGGACCAAACCAAGTCCTGATGACATCAGCAAAGATCAAAGTAAAGATCAAAGACCTGAGTGACTCCGTCAGCAGTATCAAGTGTTTTGATAAGTAAGTGGCTAGGAGGGGGTAATAATAACTCCCCCACTGGACACCAACGTAGTCTGACTCCACAATTGTATGGGTTACCCTGAGGGTGACAGTCAGTGAAGAGCAGAAGACAGGAGAAGAAGGGGACGATGATGTACAGGACTGGCAATGAACTGATGGGACCCGAAACCTGAGGGTGATAACATAATGCTATCACCAATCTCATGCTATTAGTTGAGGCCCTATTGTTTATAATGTCTGAGGTTTATAATTATAATGTGTGCAAATATGCCACGGTGCTGCAAATTACAATCTGAGGAGTTTATGTGAAGGTGTGAAGTGAAGGTCACTGTGCTGCCCATGACCTGTTATATCTGCAGGGGTAAAAGTCCCTTAGGACAGTAAGTGACAGTGCGACAATTATTAACATTAGCAAAAATGTAGACTGGATTAATTATATATATATATATATATATATATATATATATATATTACAACCAGCAGCGGTTTGTAGATTTTACCAAGACAACCATCCTGAGGAGAATAGGGAAAGTTAGGACCACTCCGAAACCTTGGAAGTCCAGGTACAAAGGGGGGTTACTCATCAGGAGTAGCTCGTCTCAAGCTGGTGAAAAAATCAAAACCCCTACCCGCCTGGTTCGAGTGGTCGGTGGTAGGTTGATAGTCCAGACTCCGGGATAGAGTAATAATATTTTTAGGGGGGACTGTCAGGGATCATTACCATGTATATTGTTTGCAAAAATATTACATGTATTGCAGGGCCAATTTGAACACATTTACTTTGCTGCCTGTCGTGACAACAGTGCAGCAAAGACAATTTCAGCCTGCCATCTAGCACAACCTAGGCTCCTGAGACTGATACAATGCTACATATATCAGCGCATTGACTCCACTCTATTCCACCTGCAGCTTCAACTAATACCCACAGCTCAGTGATTTGTGGACGACAATGGAGCCATAGTGACAGTTTAATTACTCAATACATTACCACACTATACCATTCAAAGCCAAGGGTATGTGAGTTTGGGGGTCACTCACACATACCATATCAATAAAAGTTATATATTAATTCATCTCTAGACCACATCTTTCCTCTTCCCCCTACTCCCTACTCCCTACTCAATTTTGCAAAAATATTATCCTCACACATATGTATATACATTTCAGTTCTTTGTGTAATATACTGATATATAATAAGTTCTTTGTTCATGTCGGACACACCTATGGAAGACACCGCCCCCTGGAATGCAAGAAGAGTGAGTCTGAGAACTTGCAGCTGAGAAGCCGGTGGGGGCTTGGGCACTCCCACATCCCTAGGGAGGAGGCATGTGTCTTTTCCTGTGTTTCTTTGTTCTGAATAAAGTTAGTTTGCTTCCTGTCTGATTTGGGAAAGCTGTGTACCAACATCTTTGGCTTGTTTACTTCTTTCCAGGCATCCCTTCAGCTTTCAGTTTACAGAGGTGGTTATTCGGTGTTAAATAACAGGGGAAAGGAAGATACCCTGAAATACGGACCTGACAAAGCTACATCTTATTGGAAAATAATGTAATTTTTACATTTTCACTGCCCAATTCAAATGAAATCTATGAAACACCTGTGGGGACAAAATGCTCTCTACACCCCTAGATGAATTCCTCAAAGGGTGTAGTTTCCCTAATGGAGTCACTTTTGTGGGGTTTCCTTTGTTTCGGCACCACAAGACCTCTTCTAACCTGACATGGTGCCTGAAATATAATTTAATAAAAGGAAGGCCCAAAAATCCTCTAGGTACTCCTTTGCTTCTGGGGCTTTTTTTTGTCCAGTAGCGCACTAGGGCCACATGTGGAATATTTCTAAAAACTTCAGAATCAGGTCAATAAATATTCAGTTGTGTTTCTCTGGTAAAAATAAACTTCAGTATTACAGGAAAAATTGCCTAAAATGGTATTTCTGCAAAAAAAAAAATTACATTTGCACATTTCCCTTCCACTTTGCTTTAATTCCTGTGAAACGCATAAAGGGTTAAGAAACTTTCTAAATGCTGTTTTTAATACTTCAAGGGGTGCAGTTTTTAAAATGGGGTGATTTGTTGTGGTTCCTAATATATAAGGCCCTCAAAGCCACTTCAGAACTGAACTGGTCCCTAACAAAATAGGCTTTTGAAATTTTCTTGAAAATTTGAGAAATTGCTGTTAAATTTATAAGCCTTGTAACGTCCTAGAAAAATAAAAGGATGTTCAAAAAACAATGCCAATCTAAAGTAGACATATGGGAAATTGTAGCTAGTGACTATTTTGTGTGGTATAACTATCTGTCTTACAAGCAGATACATTTGAATTTAGAAAATGCTAATTTTTTGCAACTTTTCTCTAAATTTTGGTGTTTTTCACATAAAAATATTGAATATATCGACCAAATTTTTTCACTAACTTAAAGTACAATATAATACAGGGGGAGGAAACCTCCAGCTCACCAGCTCGCCTCCTGACAGTCCTGCTTCGCCCGGATCTCCGCAACGGTCCACGGTAGGCAATGGTACAAAAAGAAAGGATTTGATCCAGCGCTGCAGTGATGTACTTTAAAAAGGAACGTATTCCCACTTTTATTGGTATCAAAAAAGACTTGTTAAAATGTCAATAACAGGCTTGGCGTCAAGGCAGTATTCGGTAGGTGTAATGGGCCTACGCGTTTCAAGCACGGCTGGTGCTCTTAGTCATGGCATTCATTCACTCCTAGGAGTGAATGAATGCCATGACTAAGAGCACCAGCCGTGCTTGAAACGCGTAGGCCCATTACACCTACCGAATACTGCCTTGACGCCAAGCCTGTTATTGACATTTTAACAAGTCTTTTTTGATACCAATAAAAGTGGGAATACGTTCCTTTTTAAAGTACATCACTGCAGCGCTGGATCAAATCCTTTCTTTTTGTATTAAAGTACAATATGTCACGAGAAAACAATCTCAGAATCGCTTGGATAGGTAAAAGCATTCCCAAGTTATTACCACATACACGTCAGATTTAAAAAATGAGGCTGTGTTATATTGTCCAAATGTGGCTGCGTCCTTAAGGGGTTAAAATAAAAAGGTTAAAAAATAACTAATTACACATAACACCCCCCCACCACAATCATTGCCATTGACACAAATAAATTTATGGTAGACAATGACGGTCCCAATAAAAAGTCTAATTTAGGGTAACACTTTATTGCTAGATAAAATTAGTTAGAGCAAAATGCATATTTTTTTTAACATTTTTTTTTCCAAGATATAAGCCTAAAAATGCTGAAAAAGCAAAAGCATTAATAATAGAAAACGTCAAAGACCAACAAATAAAAATATTGTAGCCGTTTAACTGAGAATCAAATCAGAGACATCAGTCAGCTGAATAAGGGTCCGACACACCGCCTAATGGAATGCTTTGTTTTATATTAGGGGACATCTCAAATAAAAGAGGCGTGCAGCAGCAAGGTCATCAAATTCACCTTAACCCCTTAACGCTTCAGGACATACTATTATGTCATGGTAACTGCATCGTTTGCGCTCCATGACATAATAGTATGTCATGGCTGAAACACGGTGCCGTTCGAGCGGCGCGTTCATGATCTGTGATAGCTGCTGTTTCCGACAGCAGGCTATCACAGCTCAGTGTGCAGGGACCGATCGCAGTGGTCCCCGCAGATTAACTCCTCAGAAGCCGCATTCAATAGCGAACGCGGCTTCTTAGGGGTTAAACCGCCATCGACGGCCCGCTACATGATAGCGGCCGGCGATGGTGGCTATGGCAACCAGAGTCCTAACAATGGACTCCGGCTACGCCATCGACGGAAGCCTAGTGGGTCCTGACAGTGTCAGGACCTACTATGCTTGCTGTCAGTGAGTAGCTGACAGCTCTAATACACTGCACTACGCATGTAGTGCAGTGTATTAGAATAGCGATCATGGCCTCCTGCCCCCAAGTCCCCTAGTGGTACAAAGTAAAAATAAGTAAAAAAAAAGTTGTGCAAAAATAAGAAAATAAGTTTAAAAAAAAATAAAACTATACATAATTGGTATCGCCGCGTCCGTAACGGCCTGAACTACAAAAGTATTTTGTTATTTATCCCGCACGGTGAACGCCATAAAAGAAAATAATAATAAACTGTACCAGAATCACAATTGTTTGGTCACTTCACCTCGCAAAAAATTGAATAAAAAGAAATCAAAAAGTCGCATGTACCTAAAAATGGTCCTGATCGAAACTACAGTTCGCTACGCAAAAATCAAGTCCTCGCACGGCTTTATTGATGGAAAAATAAAAAAGTTCTGGCTCTTAGAATAAGGTAACACAAAAAGAAAATGATTTATTACAAAAAGTATTTTATTGTGCAAACACCATAAGACATAAAAAAAACTATAAACATCTGGTGTCACCGTAATCGTATCGCCCCGCAGAATAAAGTGAATGTCATTTATAGCGCACGGTGAACGCTGTAAAAAAAAATTAATAAAAAACAATAGTAGAATTGCTGTTTTTTAGTCACCACGCCACTTAAAAAAAGAACAAAAACTGATCAAAAAGCCGCATGCACCCCAAGAAAACTACAATGGATTCCTCAAGGGGTCTAGTTTCCGAAATGGGGTCACTTTTGGGGGGTTTCCACTGTTTTGGCACCACAAGACCTCTTCAAACCGTACATGGTTCCTAATAAAAAGGAGGGCTCATAATCCTCTAGGTCCTCCTTTGCTTCGGAGGCCGGTGCTTCAGTCCATTACCGCACTAGGGCCACATGTGGGATATTTCTCAAAACTTCAGAATCTGGGCAATAAGTATTGAGTTGCGTTTCTCTGATAAAACCTTTTGTGTTACAGAAAAAAATGAAATAAAAAGGATTTTCTGACAAAAAAAAAATATGTAAATTTCACCTCTACTTTGCTCTAAATTCCTGTGAAACACCTAAAGGGTTAATAGTTTCTAAAATGGGGTGTTTGATGGGAGTTTCTAATATATAGGCTCCTCAAAGCAACTTCAGAACTGAACTGGAACCTAAAAAAAAATAAAAATGAGGCAATACTTTGCTTCTAACATTATACTGATAATGAGCCGTGCCCACCCTGAGATGACGCCAGTTTTGACTGTTTGTATAAACGGAGACCCCTATTAGACCGTGCCAGTGCCCGGTTTTCCCAAGCATTCACCCCCGAGAAGTGTATTTCTATTGATGAGTCCTTGGTACATTTTAAAGGGGGGCTTCAATTCCGCCAGTACCTGCCGAGTAAGAGGGCAAGGTATGGCGTGAAGATGTATAAGCTGTGCGAGAGTGAATCAGGGTATACCTACAGATTTAGGATATATGAATGGAAGGACACCAGTATTCAGCCCCCAGAATGTCGTCCCCCCCCTTACTGGGAGTTAATGCAAAAATTGTGTGGGATTTGGTGCACCCACTGCTGGACCAGGGTTACCACCTCTACCTGGATAATTTTTATACCAGCGTCCCACTCTTCAACTGCCTCGCTTCCAGAAATCCTGCGGCATGCGGCACTGCTAGAAGAAATCTGAGAGGCCTTCCTAAGACTCTGCTTGGGCAAACACTCAGAAGGGGTGAGAGAAGGGCACAATCTAGCAGCAACATATTGTGTGTCACGTACAAGACAAGAGAGATGCCACACCAGTACCCATGTACCTCTACGAGGTACCAGTACAGAGACCCTCAAACCAGACTGCATCCTGGACTACAATAGGTACATGGGAGGGGTGGACTTGTCAGATCAAGTCCTGAAGCCCTACAGCGCCATGAGGTGTGGTATAAGAAGCTGTTTGTGCACATCATACAGATGGCATTGTACAATGTGTTACGTGCTACGTCGATGTGCAGGCCAGAGGGGAACTTTCCTGGAATTTCAAGAGGTGGTTATCAAGAAACTAATCTTAAGGGACCTGAAGGGGGGGCACCCAGTACTTCTAGAAGCGAGGCCACACGCATCGTACCAGGGCAACACTTTCCAGGAGAAGTTCCCCAAACTGGCAAGAAGGGAAAAAGTCAAAAGAGGTGCAAAGTCTGCTATAAGAGGCGATAATGGATGACACAATATATCAATGTGACACGTGTCCCAAATAACCAGAGCTCTGTATGAAAGTGTTTTAAAATTGATCATACATCCCTTGATTTTTAATCTACCCCAGTTTTACTTACCCTGATGCCCTCCGCACAGCTTATCCCCCTCATCTTTCCCTTCTGAGCCCTGCTGTGTGCCCAGGCAGCTGATAACAGCCACATGTAGGGTATTGCCATATCTGTGAGAACCCACATTACACTTTATGTGGTGTATGTCTCCGGTCAAAATGCTCACTAAGCCTCTAGATGAATTGCTTAAGGGGTGTAGTTTTTAAAACGGGGGTCACTTCTCAGAGGTTTCAACTGTACTGGTACCTCAGGGGCTTCTGCATACATGACTTAGAACCAGAAAATCCCCAGTAGGCAAAATGGTGGTCTTTCCTTCTGAGCCCCCCCATGGGCCCAAACGGCAGTTTATCACCACAACTTGGATATTGCCGCACTCAGAACAAATTGGGCAACAAAATGGGCTATTTTATTCCTTGTGAAATGTGAAATTTTTAGCCAAAACATCTCATTGGAAAAAATTACATTTTTGTTAATTCGCAGCCCAATTCAAATAAATTCTGTGAAAAAACTGTGGGGTCTAAATGGTCACAACACTCATAAATGAATTCCTTGATGGGTGTAGTTTCCAAAATGGGGTCACTTCTGGTGGGTTTCCATTGCTTTGATACCTCTGGGGTGCTGCAAATGCGACATGGCACCGAAAACCAATCCAGGAAAATCTGCACTCCAAAAAACACACAGCGCTCCTTCCCTTCTGAGGCCTCCCATGGGCCCAAACGGAAGTTTATCACCACAAATGGGGTATTGCTGCAATCAGGAGAAATTGGGCAACAAAATGGGGTATTTTGTTCCCTGTGAAAATAAGAAATGTTGATGAAAAATTACATTTTATTGGAAACAATTTCATTTTTTAAATTTCACAGCCCAATTCAAATATGTGCTGTGTAAAAACTGTGGGGTCAAAATGGTAACAACAACCATAAATTAATTCCTTGAGGGATGTAGTTTCCAAAATGGGGTCACTTTTGGGGGATTCCTACTGTTTTGGCACCTCAACACCTCTTCAAACCTGGCATGCTGCCTAAAATATATTCTAATAAAAAAAGAGGCCCCAAAATGCACTAGGTGCTTCTTTGCTTCTGGGGCTTGTGTTTTAGTCCACGAGCGCAGTAGAGCCACATGTGGGACATTTCTAAAAACGGCAGAATCTAGACAATACATATTTAGTAGTGTCTCTCTGGTAAAACCTTCTGTGTTACAGAATTTTTTTTTATAAAATTGAACTTCAGCAAGAAAAATGAAACTTGCAAATTTCACATCCACTATGATTTAATTCCTGTGAAATGCATAAAGGGTTAAAAAAAAACTTCTAAATGCTGTTTTGAATACTTTGAGGGGTCTAGATTTTTAAATGGGTTTTTTAATGGGGGTTTCTAATACATAAGCCCCTCAAAGCCACTTCGGAACTGAACAGGTACCTTAAAAAAAAGGCTTGTGAAATTTTCTTAAAAATATGAGAAATTGCTGTTTATGTTCTAAACCTTGTAACGTCCAAGAAAAATAACAGAATGTTCAAAAAACGATGCCAATCTAAAGTAGACATATGGCAAATGTGAACTAGTAAATATTTTGGGTGGTATAAACATCTGTTTTACAAGCAGACGCATTTAAATTCAGAAAAATGCTATTTTTTCTACATTTTGCAATTTTTCACAAATAAACTCTGAATATAAATCGACCAAATTTTACCACTAACATGAAGCCCAATGTCTCACGAGAAAACAATCTCAGAATCGCTTGGATAGGTTTAAGGATTCCGAAGAGATTACCACATAAAGTGAAATATGTCAGATTTGAAAAATGGGCTCTGAGCCTTAAGGCCCAAACTAGGCTTTAACCCCTTAATGACGAGCCTATTTTAGACGGTAATGACCAAGCCATTTTTTACGTTTTTCCATCGTCTCATTTAAAGAGCTATACACTATTTTTTTGTTTTTTGCGGGACAAGTTGTAATTTTTCATAGCACCATTTTGGGGTAAAATAGAATTTATTGATTAACTTTTATTAACTTTTTTTTGGGGGGGGATAGAAAAAAAACAGCAATTTCGCCACACTTCTTTGCGTCCTAAATTTGCGCCTTTTACCGTAGTATAAATAACACAATAACTTTATTCATTGGGTTGTTACGATTGCAATGATACCAAATTTGTAGAGTTTTTGTATGTTTTACTACTTTTACACAGCAAAAACACTTTTTTTTCAAAATTATTTGTTTTTGTGTCTCCATATTTAAACAGCCGTAACAGGTTTTTTTTCGTCGATGCAATTGTAGGAGGGCTTATTTTTGCGGGACGACTTGTCGTTTTTATCGGTACCATTTTGGAGTAAATGCGACTTTTTGATCACTTTTTATCACATTTTTTTTAAGGCTGGATTCAAAGAAAACAGCAATTTTTGCATGGTTTTTTATTTTATTTTTTTACGGCGTTCATCTTGCGGGTTAAATGATGTAATAAGTTTATAGTCGGGGTCGTTACGGACGAGGCGATACCAAATATGTGTAACTTTTTTACTTTATTTTGTTTGTTAATAGTAAAGGAGTTTGTAAGGGGGAAAAAGTGGGTTTTTTCATTATTTTTTTTCTTAAATTTTTCTTAAACTTTTTTTTTAACTTTTTTACTAGTCCCACTAGGGGACTTCACTATGCGATCCTCCAATCGCATTTATAATACACTGCAATACTTCTGTATTGCAGTGTATTATGCCTGTCCGTGTAAAACGGACAGGCATCTGCTAGGTCATGCCTCCGGCATGATCTAGCAGGCATTCATTACAGGCAGACCTGGGGGCCTTTATTAGGCCCCCGGCTGCCATCGGAGACACAGACAATTGGTGATCTTATCGCCTGGTGTCCGTGGGATAAGAGGGAGCTCCCTCCCGCTCTCCAAAACCACTCAGATGCGGTGCACGCTATTCAGCATCGCATCTGAAGGGTTAAACGGGTGAGATCGATAAAGACATTATGGCTTTTGGATGGTGGGGAGGAAAAAACGAAAATGAAAATCTGAAAAAGGGCTGCGGCGAAAAGGAGTTAAGGAAAGGACCTCGAAAATATATATTAGGGAATTGTTGATAATATGGTATTTAACCCCTTCCCGCCGCAGCCATTTTTCAGATTTCGTTTTTTCCTCCCCACCTTTCATAACCCATAACCTTTTTATTTTCCCATCAATATATCCGTACAATGGCTTGTATATTGCAGGACAAGTGCTTGATTTTCACACCACCATTTCACTGGCATTTGCGGGGTGGAATAGGAAAATAACAGCAATTCCTCAATCTTTTGGGGGGTTTCATTTTTACGGCATACACCGTGCGGTAAAAGCGAAATGTTAACTTTATTCTACCAGTCAATACGATTACGGCGACACCAAATTTATATAGTTTTATAGTATTTATATCGTTTTTTTTTGTTTTACTACTTTTACAAGGAAAAAAACTGATTGTTACAAATATAATATGAAATCTGTCGCCATATTCGGAAATCCATAACTTTTTTTTCCGTCGATTGATCGGTATGAGGGCTTATTTTGTAGTTTCTATTAGTACCACCTTGGGGTACATGAGACTTTTTGATCACTTTTTGTTCAATTTTTTGTGGGAGATGAAGTGACCAAAAAACAGCGATTCTGGCGGCTACATTTTTTCAACGTTCACCTTGCGGGTTTGTGAAGGACGGTTTATTTGCTTATATTCTCTGTATGAAATTACATTATGAATTATCAAGCAGGATGCCGAATTACTAAGATATGTATTATGTGAAAGTGATGATAATAATGTCTGGAGTTCCCATCTTGGTTCTTTTGTAGTGAATATGAAAGTCATTGTTCCTTTAATACAAGTAATGTTGATTTCATATGTTTTATCTTTGACCTTAGCTCCCGTACGAAGCTTGCAGAGAAGGAACAGGGAGTGAGAAGGGAGGGTGGCAAGAATGCGTGTGCGAGAACCTCCCCCATCTTACGGGAACATTCTGCCCAAGAGAGATAAAGCCACCTGCAAACCTGATGTGTGAAGAATTATAATGATGTATCTGGGATGTACGTTATGGTCTGTTTTTTTTACTGAATAACAAATATTGTCACATTGTCTCTGATTGGTTACACCCCTTCTGAATTTCAGTATTATAGTTTGAGTTTGGAAATAAACCTTCAGAGGAGTATTTTGAGCATTTCAGCAGCGTCTGTGTGTTTTCTTCTCCTCTCTCGATATATATCAGTGAAATATCCTGATTGGGATGCTGAATAATGGGGCCTGGCCTGAGAGTCTGTTGGACTCGTCTAAATTTCAGTCTAATATATTTTGAGACATTGATTTCCACGACAGGTAACATACACGATGTTCCTAATTATTATGCACATTACAGGGGGCCGACCCCTATTTCTAACCTCTTAAATGCCGCGGTCGCTATGACCGTGGTGTTTAAGGCGTTAAACAAGCAGCATCGCGCTCGAGATAGATACAGCCGACGCGCTCGTTCAATGGAGCTCCATACTCCTCCAAGCAATGTGCACCGTATATACACAGTGGATGTAGGGACGAGGTTAACCACTAAAGGGAATGTGTCGCAAATTAAACTTTTTTTTAAAGTAAGTTACTTATTTCTATTATATTTTTTGCTGTATTTTTTTTTTCTTCCACATGGTGGAAAGTATTAAAAATTAAATGTTTTCCTATGTTGGCCACCAGAGGGAGCACTTCCCAGAATTACAGCAAGGTGAATAAGGCAAAGCAACCTGACTCACAGCTGCCGTAAATGTGGGAGGGAATCTCACCCCCCCCTCCTACAAGCCAGGAAAAGGTGTCTTCAAATTGCTAAGCAGTGTCTGGCAGCCATTTTGGGTGTGATTGTCCAAATGGCAGAAGCTATAGGACACACCAAATGGCTAAGGGTATGTTCACACGCTTACTAAACAAAGGAAAAACAGCTCCTGATCTTTAGCCATTTTTTAATCAAACTCACGTTTTTGGAAGTTTTTTTACGGTAGTTTTTGGAGCGTTTTTTCTATAGAGTCAATGAAAAACAGCTTAAAATACGTCCCAAGAACTGATATGCACTTCTTTTTGGCCGCCGTCTTTTTACGTGTAGTTTTTGGAAAACGGCCACGTAAAAAAATGCTCCGTCGGAACAGAACGCCGTATATCCCATTGAAACCAATGGGCAGATGTTTGTAGGCGTTGTTTCCGATTTTTTAGGCTTTTTTCGGGACGTTTTCGGCCCGAAAAATAGCTGAAAACTGCGTGTGAACATACCCTTAGAATAATGAAAGTGACTGACTTTTCAGTTGACCGTTTCACACGGCGTGTATTTGACAAGTTTTTTTTGCGCATTTTACGTGCCAAAAACCGCATTAAAAAACGCTTGATTACACTTGATTTTGCATGTTTAGGGGGATTTGTGTGTGTGTGTGTGTGTGTGTGTGTGTGTGTGTGGGGGGGGGGGGGGGAGGGGGGTGCTTGCCGCTGATTCTTCAAAACAGCTGATATGCGGCTATGAAGCATCAGCGGCGCCCGTGCATACGCCGCTCTGCTACACACACACACACACAGCACTGCTACACCCACAGTCAGCACTGGTACATACATCCATACACACACACTCAGCACTGCTACACAAACACACACACTCAGCTTTGCTACACAGACACACACTCAAATCTACTACACAGACACACACTCAGCACTGCTACATACAGACACACACAGCACTTCTACATACATACACACACAGTCAGCACTGCTACATACATACACACACAGCACTGCTACAGACACACACTCAGCTCTGCTACAGACACACACTCAGCTCTGCTACACAGACACACACTCAGCTCTGCTACACAGACACACACTCCGCTCTGCTACAGACACACACTCAGCTCTACTACACAGACACATACTAAGCACTGCTACATACGGACACACACACCACTGCTACATACATGTTTGTCACATTTCTTTGCCATGAGTAAGAGCACAGGACGTGCTCGAAACGCGTAGGCTAAGGCAAAATCGCCTACTACTCACACTTGTCTCGGGACTGCGTCTCCCTACAATTTTAATCTTCTACACCCCAATAAAGGTGAGAATATCGTTTCCTTTTTAAACTCAAAGCACGACTCAGCGCTGGATCATTTCTTCTATTTCTTCCATTATATACCGCCAGCCGTAGCGGGGATCCGAGCGGAGAGTCTGGAGACGCTTCAAACTGGTGAGCTGGAGGTTCCCTCCCTTCTTTACTGTTTACAACTCAATATTTATTGCCCAGATTCTGCGGTTTTTAGAAATATCCCATATGTGGCCCTAGTGTGCTACTAGACTCCAACACAGGCCTCAGAAACAAAGCAGTATCTAGCGGGTTTTGGGCCTTCATTTTACACTCAACATTGCAATTGCAACACCAAGTAGGACAAGCCATAAGGTTATGCAAATCGAGGAAGTAGCAGGTGTCGCGAAGATCTGCAAATTATCACATTTTCAAGCACCTACGTAGCTCCAATCTGTGGCATGTGGGACAGGCATGAACGCCAGATTGAGAGCAAAGTTTTTCAGCCACATGAAACCTCAAAAATCAGATCAAATGTTATGGGATGATTGTGCAATGTCTCCTGTTCATTGACGTGCCCGTTATCGCCACTTGTCGCAAACGGAGAGAGACAGAATCCTTGAACTGAGAGACATTGGTTTATCACTCCTGCAGATCGCTACGCACCTAGGCCGAGATGTCAGCACTGTTCAACGTTGAGTGTCCCGGAGGTTAGGAGAAAAACAACGAACGGGAATGACAGAAAGAGGTGCGCGGATGCGAATATATGCACGAACCGATCGTCTGATTGGAAGAATGGCGCATAATGATTGACTCTGTACTGCAAGTGAAATTGGACATCACATCAAAAAGCCTAGGGCCGCAACCAGTGTCGACACAAACCATCAAAAGGCATTTGAACGACATTGGGCTATGAGCCAGACGTGCCATTGACTACACACCACTGCTCTCAAAGGCTATCATGGTGCACAGCAAGATGGCAATGGAGGATGGAATGGAGGTCTATCCTCTTCAGCGATGAGTCCCGCTTTTGTCTCGGGCACAATGATAGCCGGAAATTGGTCTGAAAACCACATAGGCAATGCCATGAAGAGGCCTTCACAAGGGAACGTGACACCGGCCCTACTCCCGGGATTATGGTGTGGGGTGGCATAATGTACAGTAGCCTGACCCCTCTAGTCTTCATTTCAGGTACACGAACAGTTCGGCGTTACATTCATTTGGTTGTGGAGCAATTTCTCCAAAGTGTCCCAGAAGCCGGTTTTCAACAGAACAATGCCAGGCTGCATGTTGCTCATGCTACTGTGAGCAGCCTGTGTGGCCTAAACGTGCTACCATGGCCTGCAGCGTCTTTTGGACTTGTCTCCCATCTAGCACATCTGGGACGTCATTGGACAGCAAATGCAAGGAAGCTGCCAACAGCCAATCTTGATAATTTGCGTGCTGAAGTGCATTCAGCGTGGCATAACAACTATTAATAACCTCATTGATAGAATGCCAAGGCATGTACGTACGTGTATTTCTGCACTTGGCGCTCATACTCGGCACAGAATAAATCAAGGCGTTTGGAATATTTTGTTTCCATTTTTTTATCATTTGCATATTATTAACATGTCGATCGATCCTGTGATTTCCACAATTCCAAAACGTTTCCTCCTTGGTGTTGCAATTTTAATGTTGAGGATATAGGTGTAACCCGTCAGTGTAAACCTGCCTGTGATGATACTGAGAGGACTGCTGAGAAGTGATCTCTAAAGAACAGGAAGGATCAGTCTCTTATAAATGGTGGATCCTGTGTTATCTATATATAGGGGTTACCTGTCAGTGTAATCCTGCCTGAGATGATAATGAGGTGACTGCTGAGAAGTGATCTCTAAAGAACAGGAAGGATCAGTCTCTTATAAATGGTGGATCCTGTGTTATCTATATATAGGGGTTACCTGTCAGTGTTATCCTGCCTGTGATGATAATGAGGTGACTGCTGAGAAGCGATTTCTACAATAGGGTTGTCACAATACCAGAATTTGGACTTCGATACCGATACTTCATGTAGAATTACAATTTGAGATACCAAAACGATACTTTGCTAACAATAATAATAAATAAAAAAAACGCCCAAAAATAAAAAGTCCTTCCACTTTCTGATTTGAGCCTCATGGTCTTATGAATTTTGAACCTCCATTAATAGTAATTAATCCCATTATGTAGCTCACAGTCATAATGGGCAACATTGAGTTAATGTGTGAGAGAAGGTGTATGGGCAGCACAGTAGAACAAAAACCTCCAGGGCATAAGGGTGCCGGCCTCCAGGGATCCGACTTGTAAATCCCCAATGGTATACAAATGTAAGGAGAAAGAGGCAGCCTAGAGTGCTGCCTCTTTCTCCTTACATGAGTTAATGTGTGAGGTACATGATGGGATTAATTACTACTAATATGAGGCACGTCGAGGTTCAAAATTCATAAGACTCTGTGCCTCACATTAAAAATTTCCCCCTTCATTTTCCGCACATAACGGCAACATTGGGGTTAAAAATGTTTTCCTCTTTATGTAATCCTGCCTGTGATGACTGCTGAGAAGTGATCTCTACAGAACTGCAAGTGTCAGTCTATTGTGAATGGTGGATCCTGTGCAGGGCCGATCTTACGGGTGCGCGAGCACACAGGGCGCTGCCCCCTCCAAGCATGTAGGGGGCGCCACTGGGCTCTGCCTCTACTCTGTGCTCTTCTCTTAGTTACACACATGGAGTAAATAGAGCCGAGGAGCAAGAGAAAAGGAGGAAGCTCCGCCCACAGCCTGTCCTGCAAGAAACCTGTGATCCTGTCAGCAAGGAGAGATGGTGAGAATCTATGTGTGTCTGTGTGTATGTGTATGTGTGTGTATACAGTATGTGTATATGTTACAGTGTGTGTGTTTGTGTATGCGCGCGCCTGTATGTGTTTATGTCTCTTTGTAAAAGTGTGTGTTCAATATTAAAGTAGAAAAGATAAAATGAAGATATCTGTGCTGCCACCTATATACCCTGCAGCCCCCTATATACCCTGCTGCCCCTTATATACTCTGCTGCCCCTATATACCCTGCTGCCCCCTATATACCCTACTGGTCCATAATATACCCTGCTGCTCCTTATATAACCTGCTTCCCCTTATATAACCTGCTTCCCCTTATATATATATATATATATATGCCTCTGTGTGTGGGTGAGTTTATATGTTTCTGTGGGTATAGTTATCATCTACGACATTATCTGTACTCAGAGAGTTATCACTGTGTGTTATCTGTGGTGTTACATAGGATTGCAGATAACTCTGAGTACAGATATTGTAGTAGATGTTACCTGCAGTCCTATGTAACACCACAGATAACACAGTGATAACTCTCTGAGAACAGATAATGTAGTAGCGTTACCTGCAGTCCTAAGTAAAACAACAGATAATTCAGTGATAACAGAGTACAGATAATGTAGTGGATATTTTCACAGTATTATCTGTTGTGTTACATAGGACTGCATGCGAAATCTGCTACATTATCTGTACTGGGTATATATGGGTCTGTTTGTGAATGTGTCTTTGTGCTTGTATCTTTGTGCCTTTTATGTATTTGTATATGTTCCCGTCTGTGTATTTACGTGTGTGTGTGTGTGTGTGTGTGTGTGTGTGTGTGTACGTCTACATATTTACCTGTATGTATATATTCCAGATGTGTGTATGTATAATTGCCTGTATGTCTAAATATCTGTCTCTATGTATGCACAGTATATATGTTCCAGTATGTGCGTGTCTATATATGTGGTTCATATTTGGTTTGTGTAGGGGGCGGCAACAGGGAGTACCGCACAGGGCGCCATCCAACCTAAGACCAGTCCTGATCATGTGATATCTATATATAGGTGTTACCTGTCAGTGTAATCCTGCCTGTAATGATAATGAGATGTCTGCTGAGAATTGATCTCTACAGAACAGGAAGGATCAGTCTACTATAAGACTCAGTGGCCAGAGGGAAAAATGCAAGATTTTAGGATTATTTTTAAATAAAGATGACTTAAAAAAAACAACAAATCTTAAAAATATTTTTAACATAAAAACTTGATTTAAACAATAGGTAATTTTCTGAGTAAATGGTTAAACGGAGTTTCCTCAGATCCCGGCTGTTAATCGCAGCTGGTGCCTCCAAAATCTGATACTAAGCCTAGTGCATGACCGGATTCATAGAACGCCTTGTAGAGAACTTCTATGTGCAGTCACAGCACCCTCAGGTCCTGCACTATGTATAATACAGTGTCTGACGTGTTACTGTAATGTAGAACTAAGGAGGAACCCCACCTTAACAAACCTTCCAATTCACTTTCTAAATTCATTATCACTTACCTCTGGTAACACCTCCTGGAATTTCCTCCTCCACTTCACTGTTACACAGTTGATCGCCCCTCACTCGCTCTTCTTCTTCATCCTCCACTTTAATATCAGTCAGATCTTCCCCCTGATTTCACATATGTAACAATTCAGTACAATACAGCAGAGAGTGCGAAGAATCTAACAGATCAACATAAGAAACCACCAAAATCTATGACCACATCTATGACCGCAGGACCAAAAAGCTCCACACCCCCCTATATAGATCTGGTATACGGCTCAGCTTCATCTACCTGATGATTCTCTGGGACATTGTGATTTTCCTCTGGACAGTCCTGGGAATACAGAGGACTGGGACATCTCTCTGGTGGATTTCTCCTACTGGATCCATCTGTAGGAAACACACAGTGACTGAATACATGACTACTGTATATCTGTCTATATATCAGACACTTCTCTCTACACTTCTATGTGTACTGATCAGAGCCGGAATTACAATGTTGAGGTCCTCACTACCTGTGTCGATGTTCCTGCACCTTGTAAGCCACAGGCCTAAAGGAGACTGTGGCCTACCAGAGTGAATGGCGGGGCGTAACTGGCTCCCTGCTCCACCATAGTATTTACCTGTATCTGCCCTCTGTGGACGCGGATACACATGAAAGTGGCGGGACACAGGGGCCTCTATTTTGAGAGTGCCCTGCAACCCAAAAAAATGTGTCAAATGCTTATTAGCTGTGTACACCTTTATAGACAATATTTTCTATACGCTTTTATTAACCCCTTCACAACGGCCATACGGCAATATTCTTTCAAACCGCTGATGCCCCGGGCAGTTGTCATATAAATAAACATTGGCAGAATGGAAAGGGGTTTAATGTGTGCAGCGCTGCACTTTCCTGTCCGCCGGCTCTCTCCACAAGTGCCGGCACATCTCCCCCTTAGTTTAATCAAACTTATATGCCAAACCCCTGCAGATAGCACCCCAGCACCTGTAGATAGCGCCACTGAAGCTCCCACTAGGAGCAGAATGCTTTGCCAGAGCGTTGCCGTCAACTTGGCTGGGAATTGTGATCCTAGAGGGAGCCCCTGATGTCTCTGTCCATATATGGACAGTCACGACAGGGACTCCTCTGTGAGTGGAATGCACAGCCTATTTTTGACCTGTTTAAGACAGAACCATTTCTCAAATCTGACGTGTCACTTTAAAGAGGCTCTGTCACCAGATTCTGAAACCCCTATCTCCTATTGCAGCAGATCGGCGCTGCAATGTAGATTACAGTAACGTTTTTTTTTTTCAAAAACGAGCAATTTTGGCCAAGTTATGACCATTTTTATATTTATGCAAATGAGCATTTCTTAAGTACAACTGGGCGTGTTTAAAGTGAAGTCCAAGTGGGCGTGTATTATGTGCGTACATCTGGGTGTGTTTACTTGTTTTAATAGCTGGGCGTTGTGAATGGAAGTGTATGATGCTGACGAATCAGCATCATCCACTTCTCTTCGTTAACACCCAGCTTCTGGCAGTTCACAGACACACAGCGTGTCCTCGCTCATCCAACGCGATGAAGTTCCTGTGGGAGGAAGTGAGTGACGTCGCAGCGTGATCTCGCGAGATCACGCTGTGTGTCTGTGCACTGCCAGAAGCTGGGTGGTAACGAAGAGAAGTGGATGATGCTGATTCGTCAGCATCATACACTTCCATTCACAACGCCCAGCTCGTAAAAGAAGTAAACACACCCAGATGTACACACACAATACACGCCCACTTAGACTTAACTTTAAACACGCCCAGTTGTAATTAAGAAAGGCTCATTTGCATAAATATAAAAATGGTCATAACTTGGCCAAAAATGCTTGTCTTTGAAAAAAAAACAACTTTACTGTTATCTACATTGCAGCGCCGATCTGCTGTAATAGGAGATAGGGGTTTGAAAATCTGGTGACAGAGCCTCTTTAAGGGTATGTGCACATGGGGCGGATAAGATGTAGATTTTCTGTTCTCCACATAGATGTGGGACCCCCATATATCAGACATTTATAGCATATCTCTCAGATGAGAAGAGTAAAATGAAGACATTCCCCCCCCCCAGACAATGAAGACCTGACTCCTGACAACCTGACACATGGCGGATACTGGGGAGACACTGCTGACATCGCACAAGACGTGGTGCACACTATGCAGTCAGTGTTTTGATATGAACTGTGAGGTTCTGCAGCAGCTGAGGTGACATTATATATAAAGGGCACATGCAGTGTGATCTCTTATCATCATGTTATAGCGCAGGTAGAGCAGAGCAGAGTGATACATTGTTTTGTGGAATAAGATTCAGTATAAACTTGTATTTTACTCATTTAACCCCTTCCTGAACAGGACATTTACCGACATAGGGAACACCTGACACTCTGGGCTGGAAACCTGCAAAGGCTGGAAACCTGAGAGAACTGTGATTAAGGCCATTTATATACTTAGATTCTGTGGTCAACAGCGACTGCAGAAACTAAGCTGTAAGAAAGACGGGGGTCCTCCCTGACAGCTCATCGTCCCCACGCGACACCATGGATGGTTGTCATGGCAGCATGGGGGGCAATGAAGGTCCGCCATCTTTCTGCTCCTATAAACCCCTTAATATTAATCACGATATATTGCGATACATTAGTATTACAGTGATTTGTACCGGAGATCTAATCATCACTAGTTCAAGTCCCCCAGAACAGGAATACATTTTTTTAGAAAAAACAGTAAAATAAAGTTTTCATTTATGAATAAAAATAATTTAAAATGTAAAAAAACCCTCCACAAAACCTTTTCCCATTTTTTCTCTAAAGTAACGTAAAAAACATAAACATAACTGGTATCACCGCATCCGTAAGAGTCAGACCGATTACAATATAATGTTATTTACCCGCACGGTGAACACCGTAAAAAACATAAACATAACTGGTATCACCGCATCCGTAAGAGTCAGAACGATTACAATATAATGTTATTTACCCGCACGGTGAACACCGTAAAAACATAAACATAACTGGTATCACCGCATCCGTAAGAGTCAGAACGATTACAATATAATGTTATTTACCCGCACGGTGAACACCGTAAAAACATAAACATAACTGGTATCACCGCATCCGTAAGAGTCAGAACGATTACAATATAATGTTATTTACCCGCACGGTGAACACCGTAAAAACATAAACATAACTGGTATCACCGCATCCGTAAGAGTCAGAACGATTACAATATAATGTTATTTACCCGCACGGTGAACACCGTAAAAAACATAAACATAACTGGTATCACCGCATCCGTAAGAGTCAGAACGATTACAATATAATGTTATTTACCCGCACGGTGAACACCGTAAAAAACATTTTTAAAAAATAAAAAAAGACTAGCAGCTCTAAAAATATAAATACAAAATATTATAAAATGATCAAAAACTGCAGCTCGTCCCACAAAAAATAAGCCCTCACTCCGCTACATCCACGGAAAAATAAAAAAAGTTCTGCTTCTGATGATACATAGTTGCGAACTTTTTAAAAAAAATTCCAAGGACAATTAGCGTGTGTTCTTTGGTGGGTGTCTTATGGGGCGTGGTTTATCTCATGGGTCTGGCTAATGGGGCATGGTTTTCTTCCCAGAATTTCTGCATCCAAATAAGCAAACAAAACCGTCTGCACTAGTTTGGCTGACAACCACTATGGTGGCCGGTATCTCTCTGGTTATCTGGTTTTTACAGGCAGGTGATGTCTCACTTTATCACTAGGGCGAGGTGATATGTGCTGACCACTACTGGCAGCGTAAATACCAGCGCAGATAGTGTCACACTGTAGATGGTGTGCTCCTTGTAGATGGTGCTCCACACTGCCCCCTGTAGATAATGCCACACAAAGCCCCCTGTAGATATCACAACACACAGCCCACTATAGATAGGGCCACACACAGCCCCCTGTAGATAATGCCACACAAAGCCCCCTGTAGATATCACCACACACAGCCCACTATAGATAGGGCCACACATAGCCCACCTGTACATAGCACCACACACAGCCCCCCTTTAGATAGTGCCACACACAGCCCCCTGTAGATAGCGCCACACTCAGTGCCACTAGTAGATGGCGCTCAACACTGCCCCTGTAGATAGCTCCACACACAGCCCCCTGTAGATATCGCCACACACAGCCCCCTGTAGATAGCGCCACACACAGCCCCCCTGTAGATAGCGCCACACACAGCCCCCCTGTAGATAGCGCAACACACAGCCCCCCTGTACATAGGGCCACACAGCCCCCCTGTACATAGCGCCACACACAGCTCCCTGTACATAGCTCCAGACACAGCCCCCTGTAGATGGCGCCACACACAGCCCCCCTGTAGATAGCGCCACACACAGCCCCCCTGTACATAGGGCAACACACAGCCCCCCTGTACATAGGGCCACACACAGCCCCCCTGTAGATAGCGCCACACTCAGTGCCCCTTGTAGATGGCGCTCCACACTGCCCCCTGCAGATAGCACCACAAACAGCCCCCTGTAGATCGCGCCACAAACAGCCCTACTGTGGATAACGCCACACACAGCCCCCCTGTAGATAGCACCACACCCCCCCTTGTAGAAAGCACCATACCCCCTTGTAGATTGCGCCACATACAGCCCTCCAGTAGATTGCGCCACACACAGCCCCCTGTAGATAGCGCCACACACAGCCCCCTTGTAGAGAGAGCCACACACATCACCTTGTGGATAATGCCACACACATCCCCTTGTAGAGAACGCCACAAACCCCCCTTGTAGAGAACGCCACAAACCCCCCTTGTAGATAGTGCCACAAACATCCCCTTGTAATTGCGCCACACCCCCGTTGTACATAGTGCCACAAAGGGACGGCCAGGACGGTGTGCCATTGCACTGGGTGCATCACTCCAGCAGGTGGAAGGGGGCGCTGCGCTGGCTACCTTTCCCCTGCTTGTTTCAGAAGCGCCCGGGCCCGGCGACTCAGCATCCGCCTTTCCGCCCGTAGCAGCCATAGCGGCTACTAGCGGCGACATCGTGCATGAGGACGCCCATGCTGCCAGTTGGGATGGGCCCCCCATGGCCGGCGGCACTGCTAGCAGCTGCTACAGCTGTAGCAAAGCCACATTCAATAGTGTCTGCGTCATTAGTACACAGGTACTATTGCATACTATAGCAAAGCAGGAAGGTATCTCCCAGCTCTGCTATCTGCTAGCACCACTGTGTGGCTGGGGATTCCGCTCCTGGATTGAGCGCTTGATGTCTCTGTCCATATATGGACAGTGACAACTACTGAAGCGGAATCCCCGTCCACAGCGTTGCCGATGCGGTGACCGGGGATTCCACTTCAGTAGAGGCCCTTGACGTCACGGTCCATAAATAGACAGTCATCAAGCGCTCCGTCCAGGAGCGGAATCTTCGGCCACAGGGGGTTTCCGCTCTTTCAGGGAGCTACAGTAGCGCTATGTACAGGAAGGGGGGGGGGGTTTCTATCATCTACAAGGGGGCTCTGTGGCACTATCTAAAATGGGGCTGTGTGGAACTATCTACAGGGGAATCTGTGAGTGGTGGGCTGATGGTCATTTAAGTGAGAGTGGCGGGCTGATGGTAATTTTACTGTGAGTGGGGGGCTGATGGTCTTCAAGTGGTTTTCACCTCTGACCTCCAATTAAAGTTAATAGGAGGCAGAAAATACCTGTGGCGTTCGTTTGGAGCTTTTTTTGCCTACGTCTTTTCCGTTAGCTTCAACGGATTAAAGAATCACGCAAAAAAAACAAAAAACCCTCAAACAATGCTGTCAATTTAAAATCTGCCTTAAAATTCCTGAAGGAATTTTGAGGAATATATTTTCTGCCTTACAAAAAACGCTGTGTGAACATATTCTAAGTGGAGTGCTTGTTTTTAGCTGTTTTCTGTCTTTCTCGAAACAATTTTTGGTAGGGGTGCCCTGAGGAAATTTTATTTTTCCAGTGGTGCCTCGAGTCCGAAAAGGTTGGGAAACTCTGCACTAGGCTACAGGATCACGCCGGCCTACGCAAGGATCCCGTCGCGGAGCAGCTCAGTTTGTCTTGGGAACGGGGCCTAGAGGATTACAATTTTTTTGTGTTTGGGGCACTGTCTACAAGGAGCAGGTGGGGGGCTGTATGGCACTGTCTACAAGGGGGAGGTGAGGGGCTGTATGGCACTGTCTACATGGGGGAGGTGGGGGGCTACATGGAATGATCTACAAGGGGGAGTTGCGGCTCTGTATGGCGATGTCTACATGGGGGAGGTGGGGGGGTTGTATGCCACGATCTACAAGGGGGAGGTGGGGGAATGAACACCACTGTCTACAAGGGGGAGGTGGTGGGCTGTATGACACTGTCTACAAGGAGGGGTGGGGGATTATGGCACAGTCTACAGGGAGGCTGTATGGCACAGTCTACAGGGGGCACTATCTACAAGGGGGGCTGTGTGTGTGCCAGCCAGGGGAGGGGGGCATTATACTGTGTGGAGGCCACTAAGCGGACATTATTCTGTGTAAGGGCACTACAGGGGGAAATCTACTGTGTATGGCACTTAGGGGGCAAAACACTGTGTGGGCAGAATTAGAGGACAAAATACTGTGTCCTTAAAGGGGTAATAATATATTATTAAATATTATTATTATTTTTGGGGCGTGGCCAGCAAGCAGCATGGATAGTCGTATCTGAGCTGAGCTCCCGGGGACCGTAACTTCTCCTGCTAATTATCCTGGCTGGTAAATCTTTTTACTGGGACCAGACAAACTCTGGGCATACCTCTCCCCCTCGCAGGCTACCCGGGGACATTCTTCGGTGACTTCGTCGGCCCTGCGGACGGAAACAGTGCACGACGGCCTGGTGTTCTGCTGCAGCCTGCACTCGACGCACTTCCACTTGATATTAACCCAGCCCAGGAGACAACGAAGGACTTGCATCCACTTGCATCGGAGGTACACTGTTTATGCCCGACATCTCTTGCTTCTCCCAGGTGTCTTTTGGTCCTCTCTGTCAGACTCCGTGGTCCTGGTTGCATGGGCTTCTGTTCCTCGTGACGGCTGGTGGTTAATGGCGGCCTGTCTGTGTCTGCAAGGCATGCATGATGAAACATTCTTTCTCTGTCTCCCCTGACAGCCGGTGAAGGTACAGACCTCAGGCTCAGTTGGGGACGACAGTTTTGATTTCTCTCAAGGGAGACCCTGAGATTCCATTGTTACCAGTATCTGGGTGGTGAGTTGCGGCCTAACGGAGCCATTTTCCATATATGCCTGTTATACATCTATGTCACTGATTTGGCTCACCTGCTCACTATACTTTCTGGGACTGCCTGCCTACCCGGTTCTTTGTCTATAGAGCTTACTTACCATATATAACTTCCTACCAGTGTGCCATACTCTGTTAAAAGGAGACTGTATCTGCTGCCTTACTTTTCCTGCTACTATATTGGTGGGGTGAGACCTACCTATTTCAGCTATACTGTGCACCATGCGTAAATCTAAATCTCAGTCTGCAGTGGATAAGCTAAAAGATTTTGCTCGTACTGATCAGGACGAAGATAATTCCTCTCCATGTAAAACGAGATCTACTCACCTCAAAAATAAAGACGACGATGCCCGACCGAGTGGCGGCATGGATTCCGACACGGAGACTAAACCTACGTTACGTCAGGTTTCATTGCAACTTCTATCGGCCATTGATGCTTGCAAAACTTCTTTAAACAGGCCAGATTGATGAGATAAACCTTGATGTCAGTTTGCTCCGTCACAACATGCAGAACCTGAGAGGCTGTATGGGAGAGATGGAGGGGCGACTTTCTCAAGTAGAGGACAGGATTGGTTCTCTTGCTACTACCCTGGCTGCTACTACACGGAAGGCGGATGCTTGTCAATCCAAAACTGATGACCTTGAAAATAGACTGCGTCGTAATAATTTACGTATAATTGGCTTACCGGAAAAATCTGAGGGCAAAACTCCTGAACCGTTTATTGAACAATGGCTCAAGACTAACTTAGAGGCGTCAGCCTTTTCCACTTGCTTTGTGGTTGAGAGGGCACATCGTGTTCCGGCTAAGCCGCCGCCTCAAGGTGCAGCCCCTCGGCAATTCCTGGTTGGGATTCTAAATTACAGAGATCGAGACACGTCTTTGCGTCAGTCCAGGTTGAAAGCTCCATTCAAATTCAACAATTCCACTATTTCCATATTTCCTGACTTTTCTGCAGACCTCCAGAAGCAGCGTGCCATCTTTATGTGGCTCAAAAGAAAGTTTAAGGAGTGAAACATTCCATACTCAATGGCATACCCTGCTCGTCTCCGAATTGCCTATGATGACAAAGTGGTCTTCTTGCATAGCCCGGCGAGAGAGTGGCTCCAGATGCATCCTCCGGTGGCTTGACTGACTCTTCAGCATTCACCTGTGGGCCCTTCGAGAATGCTCCGTTGATCAGCCTGACATTCTTCACATGATGAACGTTACTGGGTGATATGTTGTATATTTTATGATGTTATACCGTACCTTATGTAGCTATATCTACCATTGGCTATTCAGGTCAGTTGATCCAGAGGGGGATCTCTCTCCTTTCTATATATTGTTCTCATCTGATTCACTGGTAAAAAAAAAAAAAAAAAAAGACCCAGAACATTTTTCTTATATGTTTACTGATGCCAGGATGGATGCCTGACCAAGACGTAGTCGAGTATTCTCCATTCTAATTTTTCTACCCAAAATGTCTGCCCTACCTATGGTTCTTGGTGGGGACATTTCTGGGTTATTTTCCTCGGTTACTTTGTTATGTTTGATTGTTGTTCATGTGTATGTCTATGCCACTGACTCTGATAACTCTGTCCATACCTTTTTCTGCTCATCCATTGTATGCTGCTGTACTGCCCAGGACTGGCAATTGTTCCTTGATGACGGGCCTCGGTGTTCCCTCATATTAGGCGATCCTGTCCCCACCTAATCTGTTTACAGGAGACTCACCTCGTTAGTGAAAGATCTAGTTACCTTAAGAAACCTTGGATACAATGGGCGTGCCACTCCTTTCACACTTTTTATTCTAGAGGGGTTTCCCTGTTGATACATCGCACTGTACGATGGAATCCAATACAGACGCGCAGAGACCGAGCCGGACGTTTAGTTTTTGTTTATGCTGAAATAGACACGAAGCCATATGTTATTCTGTGTATATATAATCCACCACAGGCTAACACCTCCGTCCTTCAGGCAGCTATTGCTATTGCACATCAAATTAGGTAATGTCTCCGGCTATAGACCGTTTCTCACAAGATCCCGCCCATAATTTAACACCCACTACTCCTTTGTGTCAGCTGATAGAAGGTTTGGGCTGGATTGATCTATGAAGACATTGTCACCCACAGGTTTTGGAATACACTTGTCATTCTCCTGGGAGACAGGCTCTCTCCAGGATTGATCTATGAAGACATTGTCACCCACAGGTTCTGGAATACACTTGTCATTCTCCTGGGAGACAGGCTCTCTCCAGGATTGATCTATGAAGACATTGTCACCCACAGGTTCTGGAATACACTTGTCATTCTCCTGGGAGACAGGCTCTCTCCAGGATTGATCTATGAAGACATTGTCACCCACAGGTTCTGGAATACACTTGTCATTCTCCTGGGAGACAGGCTCTCTCCAGGATTGATCTATGAAGACATTGTCACCCACAGGTTCTGGAATACACTTGTCATTCTCCTGGGAGACAGGCTCTCTCCAGGATTGATCTATGAAGACATTGTCACCCACAGGTTCTGGAATACACTTGTCATTCTCCTGGGAGACAGGCTCTCTCCAGGATTGATCTATGAAGACATTGTCACCCACAGGTTCTGGAATACACTTGTCATTCTCCTGGGAGACAGGCTCTCTCCAGGATTGATCTATGAAGACATTGTCACCCACAGGTTCTGGAATACACTTGTCATTCTCCCGGGAGACAGGCTCTCTCCAGGATTGATCTATGAAGACATTGTCACCCACAGGTTCTGGAATACACTTGTCATTCTCCTGGGAGACAGGCTCTCTCCAGGATTGATTATGTTTTTGGTTCTCCTGCTTTATGTGTCCTCCATATCACTCTCTCCCAGGGGGATTTCGGACCACAGTGCGATACTGGTCAGGTTGGTTACATTTCACTCGTTTATATAAACATGTGCTTCACCTTAAGACTAAGCGCAAATTGTTTTATTACACGTCAATATTATTTTGAGATGGAGAATCAATCCAGTCAGTTATTGGCCCACTTAAAGGGAATGTGTTGCCAGAAAAACATGTTTTTTTTTTAAAAAATTAAACATTTAGTGTGTGGGTGATTAAACATTGTTCAAATTTTTTTTATTTTTTTGCACGAATCCATGTAATATTATAAATTATTTCTAATTTATAATACTACCCATTTTTGGTCACCAGATGGAGCTGTTCCCAAAATTGCAGCATTGCAACATTGGGTTAAAAGCCCTCGCTCTAGTGAGCTCTCAGCATCCCCCCCTCCTTTATCCTGGCTAGTGCCGGGATAAACGAGGGGTTTGAACGATGTAACCTCCTACACTGTGTGTCGCCATTTTTTGAGCTAACACACAGCGTAGTAGGTTTACATACAGTAGTAAACACACACAAACACGAACATACATTGAAATCTCTTACCTGCTCCTGCCGCCGCGGCTCCCTCTGGCCCGTCCGCTCCGTTTGCTGCCGCTGGTGCAAGTGCACAAATCCGGAAGCCGCGACCGGAAGTAGTAATATTACTGTCCGGCCGCGACTTCCGGTCCACAGGAAAATGGCGCAGGACGGCGACAATTTCGAATAGGACTGTGTGGGAGCGGCGCATGCGCAGTTCCCACACAGACGCCGTACACTGCAGTCAATGGGACAGGAGCCGTTCGCAGTCCCTATGGGACTGTGGCTGCCGTATTCCATGTCTGTATGTGTCGTTAATCGACACACACAGAAATGGAACAAAAAATGGCAGCCCCCATAGGGAAGAAAAAGTGTAAAAATAAGAAAAAGTAAAACACAAACACACAAATGAATATAAACGTTTTTAATAAAGCACTAACATCTTTAACATATAAAAAAATAATTTCTGATGACACTGTTCCTTTAATTAGACACAATAACACCTCCAATTCAAGATAATGAGGGTGGTCTATTAACAGAGGGGGATGCCATTGCTACCAGATTTAGAAAGGACTATACCATTTTATATAGTTCCACCTCTAATCATACCATCGCAGACGTTGTAGTTTATCTGAGTGATCTGACTTTTCCTACTCTCTCTTCATCGCAGGTTACATTGCTTGACTCCCCTATGATGATGGCGGAACTTCAAGAGGCTATTCGGGAAATGTCTCTCCATAAATCCCCAGGTCCTGATGGGCTCCCTATTGAAGGTTATAGGAGGTATCGGGAACATATGGGCCCCATGTTGTTAGATACTCTTAACCAGGCTTTACTCAGCCACTCACTTCCCTCTACATTTGATGATGCTTCTATTATTGTGCTACTGAAGCCGGATAAAGACCCTGTTGATTGAGGTTCTTATAGACCAATTTCCCTAGTTAACGTGGACTATAAAATCCTACCTAAGATCCTGGCAAAGCGACTGAATCAAGTTGTTCTAACAATTATTCACCCTGACCAAACTGAATTCATGCGCGGTAAATCTACATCTATAAACATTACACGTGTACAGACACTTATGCAGATGGGTAGAATGCGTCATTTGCCTTGGGCTGTCGCTTCATTAGATACTATGAAGGCGTTCGACTCTGTTGAGTGCTCCTTCCTTCTGGCCGGCCTTCACAGCTTTGCTCCTACATTTATCTCATGGATCCAACTTCTCTATAAATCCCTTATGGCTATTGTGGTGGTCAATGGCATCCCCTCTGATTCTTCTCCTCTGGCACGGGGTACGCGGCAGGGATGTCCCCTCTCACCGGTTTTATTTGCTATTGCCATTGAAGCTATAGCTATTAGATTGAGATCCACCCCTATGGTAACTGGTGTGCAGTGGGAGGGAGGGTCTGCTGTGGTGGGCCTGTACGCTGACGAGAAGGTCCTTTTCCTGCGCAGCCCTCATGAGTCTTTTGGTCACGCTGTCCGCTTGTTAGATGCCTTTTTGCCATTTTCTGGGCTTAGGGTTAATTGCCAGAAGTGCCCCATTTCCTACATAAGGGGATCGGCGCTGTAATGTCGGTGACAGTAATGCTTTATATTTAGAAAAACTATCTATATTTACCACGTTAGGAGCGATTTTACATTTATGCTAATGAGTTTCTTAATGCCCAAGTGGGCGTGTTTTTACTTTATAACAAGTGGGCGTTGTACAGAGGAGTGTATCACGCTGACCAATCACTGACCAATCAGCGTCATGCACTTCTCCCCATTCATTTAGTCAGTGCATAGTGACACTGCGTTGTTCACGATCTGCTGTCTTATACTGACACATTAACGTTACTGAAGTGTTTAGACAGTGAATAGACATTCCTTCCAGCCAGGACGCGATGTCTATTCACAATCCCGACACTTCGGTAACGTTTACAGCAGAGCAAAGCGTAATCTCCCTGTAACCGGTCATTTACAGCGAGATCTCGCGAGATTACACTTTGCTCTGCTGTAAGTACCACAGAAACGTTACCGAAGTGTCGGGATTGTGAATAGACATGGCGTCCTGGCTGGAAGGAATGTCTATTCACTGTCTAAACACTTCAGTAACGTTAATGTGTAAGTGACTGAGCCCAGGCTAAGTGTAGAATCCCCAGTCAGAGGGTTGCCGACGCTCTGGCCGGGTATTCCGCTCCCGGAGGAGTGAATGGCAGAGCAGGGAGCGGAGAGTTTCCTGCTCCGCCACAGTATTCAGTAGTACCTGCGTCCTGAGGATGCAAATACAATTGAAAATGGCCGGGACAGTTATTTGCCGGGACTGTCTCTGTAAATTTGGGACAGTCCCGGCAAACTCAGGACTGTTGGCAACTATGAGAATATGGCGACACTAAATAACATTGTTTTCTAACAAAAAGTTATTTCTATGTAAATATCGCACATCATGAAAAAAACCATAGAAATTTGGTATCGTCCGGCAGAATCTAATCCTCGCACCACGGGACCGGCAGAAAAATAACCAAGAAATAGATCTGAGGGAACAACTAAACCCGTCCTGGTGATGAAGGGGTTAACCTGCGGGGCGGATTATAGACACGCAGGATATCGCATTTATACCGCGGATTCGCTGCGCATTTGTTGCAGAATTTCTCTATTAATTTCAATGGGAAGTCAAGTTCTGCAACAACCGCCATTGTTCCCAGAATCCTCTGCGGCTCCGCCGCGTGTTCACAGCAACGCTGCAGGTTACACATATATAAAAAAGAAGGCGTCATGTGACCCCTGCAGCCAATCACAGGCCGGAGAGGTCACATGTCATTATAGGGGTCACCTGGACACAGCCGGAAGAGCAGGGACGTGTTGCTATGGTAACGCTGGCAGAGGTGAGGATCGGCCTTGTTGTATTTCTGGAGTAGATATTCGGGGGGATTATACGTCCACCATTTGGGGTGAATATTCGGGGTGATTTCCTTGAGTGTTGTGGGTCGTATTCGCTACGTGTGAACATTCCCTTAAAGAGGCTCTGTCACCAGATTTTGCAACTCCCTATCTGCTATTGCATGTGATAGGCGCTGCAATGTAGATAAGAGTAACTTTTTATTTTTAAAAAACGAGCATTTTTGGCCAAGTTATGACCATTTTTGTATTTATGCAAATGAGGCTTGCAAAAGTCCAAGTGGGTGTGTTGAAAAGTAAAAGTACAACTGGGCGTGTATTATGTGCGTACATCGGGGCGTGTTTACTACTTTTACTAGCTGGGCGTTCTGATGAGAAGTAACATCCACTTCTCTTCAGAACGCCCAGCTTCTGGCAGTGCAGACACAGCCGTGTTCTCCAGAGATCACGCTGTGACGTCACTCACAGGTCCTGCATCGTGTCAGACGAGCGAGGACACATCGACACCAGAGGCTACAGATGATTCTGCAGCAGCATCGGCGTTTGCAGGTAAGTCGATGTAGCTACTTACCTGCAAATGCTGATGCTGCTGCAGAATCAACTGTAGCCTCTGGTGCCGACACGATGCAGGACCTGTGAGTGACGTCACAGATCTGCACTGCCAGAAGCTGGGCGTTCTGAAGAGAAGTGGATGATACTTATCAGAACGCCCAGCTAGTAAAAGAAGTAAACACACCCAGATGTACGAACACAATACACGCCCACTTGGACTTAACTTTAAACACGCCCAGTTGTACTTAAGAAAGGCTCATTTGCATAAATATAAAAATGGTCATAACTTGGCCAAAAATGCTCGTTTTTGAAAAAAAAAAAACTTTACTGTTATCTACATTGCAGCGCCGATCTGCTGCAATAACAGATAGGGGCTGCAAAATCTGGTGACAGAGCCTCTTTAAACCGCACGGTGAACGACATTAACAAGAAATGTATAAAAGTCAGTGAATAAGTTGTATGTCCCGAATATTATGTCATTACAAAACACGACTCGTCCCACAAAACATCCGACCACTACAAAGACCAGAAATAACCACTTACCCCAAAGAGGCCGGGTTAAATCCGGGCTAGGAGTCCAGTGGGCGGAGTCACTCAATGGTTGATAACAGAGAGAACACCCGACCAGCGCTGCTCTTTACCTCATCACGTAACAGCTGAAGGACCTGTGATGACGTCACCACCAAGTGACAGGAAAAGGCGGAGCTTATTAGTGGAGAGAGGCGGAAGTGGAAGGACCTGTGATATCAAGGTCACGTGACCGTGGAATCAGGGGCGGGGGTTTTAGAAGTGTGAGCGATGTATGAAGGACATGTGTGATGATCAAGTGACATGAGGGGTCCTGAGCATCATATGAGCGATGAAGGAGTGATCGGTGCTAAACAGTGCAAAATATAATTTGTTGTGGTAAAAGGACCTGTGATGACATCACCACCACGTGACTGGGACGGGAGGGGTGGAGCTTATCATTTGAGAAAAGTGGTGGAGGAAAGACCTGTGAAGCTGATCACGTGACATGTGGGGCGGAGTTCTGTGAGTGGTCCGGTCTCCTGTGCTATGGTGAGAAGAATTCATGATTACGTCACATGAGGGGTGGGGCTATGCCTCCTCTCCAGTTATAGACTCCGCCTCTCTTGTTGTCCCGTTCACATGGTGGTGACGTCATCAGAGGTCCTTTCCATGTATGAGGTAGAGAGCAGCGCTGGTCGGGTGTATGTGACTTCCGGTCACCGCTGTTGTTTAGTGTTCTCTCTGTTATCAGTCAGGAGGTTTCCCATGATGCAGTAGTAAGGTTACATGAGGTCATTTCTGTCCGGTTTTGGTGCGTTTTTGTCCGGCACAGTGTAGGTAATTATTATTATTTATTATTAGCGCTGTAAATATGAAATACAGGAGGGTTTAACCCCTTGGTGAAATCAGATCTATAGTATTATGCTGTACGTGCGCCGTCACACTAGAAGGAGCGCAGCCTGCACCGTACACGTCTACTGACAGCCGCCGGCAACCGCCAAGATCAGAGACAGCGCAATCCCGGCCCCTTAACCCCTCGTGATTAATAGCGACCGCGGCATCTGATCAGTTATAGATCGCGGCTTCCTCTGTCCTCCGAAGAAACTGCGCGATGCCGACCGGTTATATAAACCCTCCCCACACCGCGCAATCACCGGAAATATAAACCCCCCCCCCACACCGCGCAATCACCGGAAATATAAAACCCCCCACACCGCGCAATCACCGGAAATATAAACCCCTCACACCGCGCAATCACCGGAAAAATAAAACACCTCACACCGCGCAATCACCGGAAATATAAACCCCCCACACCGCGCAATCACCGGAAATATAAACCCCTCACACCGCGCAATCACCAGAAATATAAAACCCCTCACACCGCGCAATCACCGGAAATATAAACCCCTCACACCGCGCAATCACCGGAAATATAAACCCCTTACACCGCGCAATCACCGGAAATATAAACCCTTCACACCGCGCAATCACCGGAAATATAAACCCCCCACACCGCGCAATCACCGGAAATATAAACCCCTCACACCGCGCAATCACCGGAAATATAAAACCCCTCACACCGTGCAATCACCGGAAATATAAACCCCTCACACCGCGCAATCACCGGAAATATAAAACCCCTCACACCGCGCAATCACCGGAAATATAAACCCCTCACACCGCGCAATCACTGGAAATATAAACCCCCTCACACCACGCAATCACCGGAAATATAAACCCCTCACACCGCGCAATCACCGGAAATATAAACCCCTCACACCCCGCAATCACCGGAAATATAAACCCCTCACACCGCGCAATCACCGGAAATATAAACCCCCTCACACCACGCAATCACAGGAAATATAAACCCCTCACACCGCGCAATCACCGGAAATATAAACCCCCCACACCGCGCAATCACTGGAAATATAAAACCCCTTACACAGCGCAATCACCGGAAATATAAACCCCCTCACACCGCGCAATCACTGGAAATATAAACCCCCTCACACCGCGCAATCACCGGAAATATAAAACCCCTCACACCGCGCAATCACCGGAAATATAAACCCCTCACACCGCGCAATCACCGGAAATATTACCCCTCACACCGCGCAATCACCGGAAATATAAACCCCCTCACACCGCGCAATCACTGGAAATATAAACCCCCTCACACCGCGCAATCACTGGAAATATAAACCCCCTCACACCGCGCAATCACCGGAAATATAAACCCCTCACACCGCGCAATCACCGGAAATATAAACCCCCTCACACCGCGCAATCACTGGAAATATAAACCCCCTCACACCGCGCAATCACCGGAAATATAAAACACCCCACACCGCGCAATCACCGGAAATATAAACCCCCTCACACCGCGCAATCACCCGAAATATAAACCCCTCACACCGCGCAATCACCGGAAATATAAACCCCTCACACCGCACAATCACCGGAAATATAAACCTCCCCCCACACCGCGCAATCACCGGAAATATAAACCCCTCACACCGCGCAATCACCGGAAATATAAACCCCCACACCGCGCAATCACCTGAAATATAAAACCCCTCACACCGCGCAATCACCGGAAATATAAAACCCCCACACCGCGCAATCACCGGAAATATAAACCCCTCACACCGCGCAATCACCGGAAATATAAAAGCCCCCACACCACGCAATCACCGGAAATATAAACCACTCACACCGCGCAATCACCGGAAATATAAACCCCCTCACACCGCGCAATCACCGGAAATATAAACCCCCTCACACCGCGCAATCACCGGAAATATAAACCCCCCCCCCACAGCGCGCAATCACCGGAAATATAAACCCCCTCACACCGCGCAATCACAGGAAATATAAAACCCCTCACACCGCGCAATCACCGGAAATATAAAACCCCCACACCGCGCAATCACCGGAAATATAAACCCCTCACACCGCGCAATCACCGGAAATATAAACCCCTCACACCGCGCAATCACCGGAAATATAAAACCCCCCCACACCGTGCAATCACCGGAAATATAAAACCCCTCACACCGCGCAATCACCGGAAATATAAACCCCTCACACTTCGCAATCACCAGAAATATAAACCCCTCACACCGCGCAATCACAGGAAATATAAACCCCTCACATCGCGCAATCACCGGAAATATAAAACCCCTCACACCGCGCAATCACCGGAAATATAAACCCCTCACACCGCGCAATCACCGGAAATATAAACCTCTCACACCGCGCAATCACCGGAAATATAAATCCCTCACACCGCGCAATCACCGGAAATATAAAACCCCCCCACACCGCGCAATCACCGGAAATATAAACCCCTCACCGCGCAATCACCGGAAATATAAAACCCCTCCCACCGCGCAATCACCGGAAATATAAAACCCCTCACACCGCGCAATCACCGGAAATATAAAACCCCTCACACCGCGCAATCACCGGAAATATAAAACCCCTCACACCGCGCAATCACCGGAAATATAAACCCCTCACACCGCGCAATCACTGGAAATATAAAACCCTTCACACCGCGCAATCATCGGAAATATAAACCCCCCAAACCACGCAATCACCGGAAATATAAAACCCCTCTCACCGCGCAATCACCGGAAATATAAAACCCCTCACACCGCGCAATCACCGGAAATATAAAACCCCTCACACCGCGCAATCACCGGAAATATAAACCCCCCGCCCCACACCGCGCAATCACCGGAAATATAAACCCCTCACACCGCGCAATCACCGGAAATATAAAACCCCCTCACACCACGCAATCACCGGAAATATAAAACCCTCACACCGCGCAATCACCGGAAATATAAACCCCTCACACCGCGCAATCACCGGAAATATAAAACCCCTCACACCGCGCAATCACCGGAAATATAAAACCCCTCACACCGCGCAATCACCGGAAATATAAACCCCTCACACCGCGCAATCACTGGAAATATAAAACCCTTCACACCGCGCAATCATCGGAAATATAAACCCCCCAAACCACGCAATCACCGGAAATATAAAACCCCTCTCACCGCGCAATCACCGGAAATATAAAACCCCTCACACCGCGCAATCACCGGAAATATAAAACCCCTCACACCGCGCAATCACCGGAAATATAAACCCCCCGCCCCACACCGCGCAATCACCGGAAATATAAACCCCTCACACCGCGCAATCACCGGAAATATAAAACCCCCTCACACCACGCAATCACCGGAAATATAAAACCCTCACACCGCGCAATCACCGGAAATATAAACCCCTCACACCGCGCAATCACAGGAAATATAAAACCCCTCACACCGCGCAATCACCGGAAATATAAAACCCCTCGCACCGCGCAATCACCGGAAATATAACCCCCCCCACACCGCGCAATCACAGGAAATATAAAACCCCTCACACCGCGCAATCATCGGAAATATAAACCCCCCCACACCGCGCAATCACCGGAAATATAAAACCCCTCGCACCGCGCAATCACCGGAAATATAAACCCCTCACACCGCGCAATCACCGGAAATATAAACTCCTCACACCGCGCAATCACCGGAAATATAAAACCCCTCACACCGCACAATCACCGGAAATATAACCCCAGGATAGTACACAGGCATATATCTATATACTGATAGTACACAGGCATATATCTATATACTGATAGTACACAGGCATATATCTATATACTGATAGTATACAGGCATATATCTATATACTGATAGTACACAGGCATATATCTATATACTGATAGTACACAGGCATATATCTATATACTGATAGTACACAGGCATATATCTATACACTGATAGTACACAGGCATATATCTATATACTGATAGCACACAGGCATATATCTATACACTGATAGTACAGAGGCATATATCTATATACTGATAGTACACAGGCATATATCTATATACTGATAGTACACAGGCATATATCTATACACTGATAGTACACAGGCATATATCTATATACTGATAATACACAGGCATATATCTATATACTGATAGTACACAGGCATATATCTATATACTGATAGTACACAGGCATATATCTATACACTGATAGTACACAGGCATATATCTATATACTGATAGTACACAGGCATATATCTATACACTGATAGTACACAGGCATATATCTATACACTGATAGTACACAGGCATATATCTATATACTGATAGTACACAGGCATATATCTATACACTGATAGTACACAGGCATATATCTATATACTGATAGTACACAGGCATATATCTATATACTGATAGTACACAGGCATATATCTATATACTGATAGTACACAGGCATATATCTATATACTGATAGTACACAGGCATATATCTATATACTGATAGTACACAGGCATATATCTATATACTGATAGTACACAGGCATATATCTATACACTGATAGTACACAGGCATATATCTATATACTGATAGTACACAGTCATATATCTATACACTGATAGTACACAGGCATATATCTATATACTGATAGTACACAGGCATATATCTATACACTGATAGTACACAGGCATATATCTATATACTGATAGTACACAGGCATATATCTATATACTGATAGCACACAGGCATATATCTATATACTGATAGTACACAGGCATACATCTATATACTGATAGTACACAGGCATACATCTATATACTGATAGTACACAGGCATATATCTATATACTGATAGTACACAGGCATATATCTATATACTGATAGCACACAGGCATATATCTATATACTGATAGTACGCAGGCATACATCTATATACTGATAGCACACAGGCATACATCTATATACTGATAGTACGCAGGCATATATCTATATACTGATAGTACACAGGCATATATCTATATACTGATAGTACACAGGCATATATCTATATACTGATAGTACACAGGCATATATCTATATACTGATAGTATACAGGCATATATCTATATACTGATAGTACACAGGCATATATCTATATACTGATAGTACACAGGCATATATCTATATACTGATAGTACAGAGGAATATATCTATATACTGATAGCACACAGGCATATATCTATATACTGATAGTACACAGGCATATATCTATATACTGATAGTACACAGGCATATATCTATATACTGATAGCACACAGGCATATATCTATATACTGATAGTACACAGGCATATATCTATATACTGATAGTACACAGGCATATATCTATACACTGATAGTACACAAGCATATATCTATATACTGATAGAACACAGGCATATATCTATACACTGATAGTACACAGGCATATATCTATATACTGATAGCACACAGGCATATATCTATATACTGATAGCACACAGGCATATATCTATATACTGATAGTACACAGGCATATATCTATATACTGATAGTACACAGGAATATATCTATATACTGATAGTACAGAGGCATATATCTATACACTTATAGTACACAGCCATATATCTATATACTGATAGTACACAGGCATATATCTATATACTGATAGCACACAGCCATATATCTATATACTGATAGCACACAGGCATATATCTATATACTGATAGTACACAGGCATATATCTATATACTGATAGTACACAGGCATATATCTATACACTGATAGTACACAGGCATATATCTATATACTGATAGTACACAGGCATATATCTATATACTGATAGTACACAGGCATACATCTATATACTGATAGTACAGAGGCATATATCTATACACTAATAGTACACAGCCATATATCTATATACTGATAGTACACAGGCATATATCTATATACTGATAGTACACAGGCATATATCTATACACTGATAGCACACAGGCATATATCTATATACTGATAGTACACGGGCATATATCTATATACTGATAGCACACAGGCATATATCTATATACTGATAGTACACAGGCATATATCTATATACTGATAGCACACAGGCATATATCTATATACTGATAGCACACAGGCATATATCTATATACTGATAGCACACAGGCATATATCTATATACTGATAGTACACAGGCATATATCTATATACTGATAGTACACAGGCATATATCTATACACTGATAGCACACAGGCATATATCTATATACTGATAGTACACGGGCATATATCTATATACTGATAGCACACAGGCATATATCTATATACTGATAGTACACAGGCATATATCTATATACTGATAGCACACAGGCATATATCTATATACTGATAGCACACAGGCATATATCTATATACTGATAGCACACAGGCATATATCTATATACTGATAGTACACAGGCATATATCTATATACTGATAGCACACAGGCATATATCTATATACCGATAGTACACAGCAATATATCTATATACTGATAGTACACAGGCATATATCTATATACTGATAGCACACAGGCATATATCTATATACTGATAGCACACAGGCATATATCTATATACTGATAGTACACAGGCATATATCTATACACTGATAGCACACAGGCATATATCTATATACTGATAGCACACAGGCATATATCTATATACTGATAGTACACAGGCATATATCTATATACTGATAGTACACAGGCATATATCTATATACTGATAGTACACAGGCATATATCTATATACTGATAGTACACAGGCATATATCTATATACTGATAGTACACAGGCATATATCTATATACTGATAGTACACAGGCATATATCTATATACTGATAGTACACAGGCATATATCTATATACTGATAGCACACGGGCATATATATATATATACTGATAGTACACGGGCATATATCTATATACTGATAGTACACAGGCATATATCTATATACTGATAGTACACAGGCATATATCTATATACTGATAGTACACAGCCATATATCTATATACAGATAGTACACAGGAATATATCTATATACTGATAGTACACAGGCATATATCTATATACTGATAGTACACAGGCATATATCTATATACTGATATTACACAGCCATATATCTATATACTGATAGTACACAGGCATATATCTATATACTGATATTACACAGCCATATATCTATATACAGATAGTACACAGGAATATATCTATATACTGATAGTACACAGGCATATATCTATACACTGATAGTACACAGGCATATATCTATATTCTGATAGTACACAGGCATATTTCTATATACTGATAGTACACAGGCATATATCTATATACTGATAGTACACAGGCATATATCTATATACTGATAGTACACAGGCATATATCTATACACTGATAGTACACAGGCATATATCTATACACTGATAGTACACAGGCATATATCTATATACTGATAGTACACAGGCATATATCTATATACTGATAGTACACAGGCATATATCTACATACCAGTATATTAGCCTGTGCACTGATAGTACACTGGCATCTGTTAGGACATACCTCAATATGCCCTAACAACAGGAAATATGGTAGGACAGCCCTGGGGTCCTTCAATGGACCCTGGGCTGTCTGCCCATATATGGTATGTCCCTCTATCGCGTAACAGGGATTCCTGCGATGCGATCCAAGGGGCATCTCCCTTTCTCCTGAATGCTGCAGTCCGCTGTGATCGCAGCATTCAGGGAAATAGCGGCGGAGATGAGAGGTTTCTCTGATCTCCGCCGTTATAGAGGGGGGCTGTGGATGTGTAATACAACCATTGCCCCGCTCCTGACAATAAGTGAGAGCGCGGTCAGCATGAGGTGATGCGGCCGGCGCTGCACTATAATAAGCGGCGGTGCAGGCACTGAAGACAGAACATGGGGGTGTTTTGCAGCGCGCCCGCCATGTTCTGTCTTCAGTGCCGGCAATCATTAGTGCAGCGCTGGCCGCAACGCATCATCCTGACCCCGCGCACTCGTCATGACTCAGGAGCCGGGCAATGACTATCACACAGCCGCAGCCCCGCTCTCATACATTCATGTGTTACTATACTGAGCTGTGCGGCCGCAGAGCTAAGTATCGAAATACATGAAATAACGGTATCTAAACAGTATGGAAGTTTCGAGGCATCGTGCATCCCTAACGGTCATAGATGGGGTCATAGAGTTTGGTGGTTTCTTATGTTGATCTGTTAGATTCTTCGCACTCTCTGCTGTATTGTACTGAATTGTTACATATGTGAAATCAGGGGGAAGATGTGACTAATATTAAAACAGAGGATGAAGCAGAAGAAGAGCGGGTGAGGGGCGATCAACCGTGTAAGAGTGAAGTGGAGGAGGAAATTCCAGGAGGTGTTACCAGAGGTCAGTAATAATGAATTTAGAAAGTGAACTCCGTGGTTTATTAAGCAGGACCTGCTGTGTTTTTTGTTGTTGTTTTTTTAACCACATTCCTCCCCTTATACTTGGCGTCCTCCAGATTCCAACGCTGTCATTTTCTTTTTTGCCCCCCTCCATGTTGTTCCACTACAGCCCTTACTCCGTTTTGCACCTAACATATGCGTGTTGTAATTAAAGGTACAAAGAGGAGACACCATCTCTCCTCAGTAGGCGTTGCCTCACTTTTTGCTGTGACACTGTCCAATCAGAGCGGACCGCTTCACAGCGATGCAGAAAACCTGCTGATTTTGAGAAATTTCCTGCAGGTCTTTTGCATCGCTGTGAGGCTGTCCACTATGATTAGATAGCGTCACAGCAATGAGCGAGTCAACATCTACTGAGGAGAGAAAAGGTCTTCTCCTTTCTGTTCTCTTTAAGGTGGGGTTCCTCCTTAGTTGTACATTACAGTAACACGTCAGACACTGTATTATACATAGTGCAGCACCTGAGGGAGCTGTGACTGCACATAGAAGTTCTCTACAAGGTGTTCTCTGAATCCGGTCATGCACTAGGTTTAGCATCAGATTTTGGGGGGCAGCGGCTGCGATTAACAGCGGCACTCTAGGCCGAGATCTAGGAAAGCTCAGTTCAACCACTTACAGAGAATGTGTCATCAGAAAATGATCTATTGTTTAAATCAAGTTTTTGTTAAACATATTTTTTATGATTTTTTGGTGGTTTTTTTTAATATTATTTTTTTATGTCTTTATCTAATCTTGCAGTTTTCCCTCTGGCCAATGAGTCTCATAGTAGACTGCTCCTTACAGTTCTCAGCAGTCATCTCATTATCATCACAGGCAGGATTACACTGACAGGTAACACCTATATATGTAGATAACAAAGAATCCACCATTCATAATAGACTGACCCTTCCTGTTCTGTAGAGATCATTTCTCAGCACTCGTCTCATCACAGGCAGGATTACACTGACAGGTAACATCTATATATAGATAACAAAGAATCCACCATTCATAATAGACTGACCCTTCCTGTTCTGTAGAGATCATTTCTCAGCACTCATCTCATTATCATCACAGGCAGGATTACACTGACAGGTAACATCTATATATGTAGATAACAAAGAATCCACCATTCATAATAGACTGACCCTTCCTGTTCTGTAGAGATCATTTCTCAGCACTCGTCTCATCACAGGCAGGATTACACTGACCGGTAACATCTATATATAGATAACACAGGATCCACCATCCATAATAGACTGATCCTTCCTGTTCTGTATAGATCACTTCTCATCACACCTCTCATTATCATCACAGGCAGGATTACACTGACAGGTAACGTTTATATATAGATAACACAGGATCCACCATTCATAATGGACTGATCCTTCCTATTCTGTAGAGATCGTTTCTCAGCAGTCATCTCATTATCATTACAGGCAGGATTACACTGACAGGTTACACACATATATATATATATATATATATATATATATATATATATATATAGAACAGGGTATAGGAGCAGCACTGTGTAGATAGCCAAGAAACGGTTGGTGCTAGCTTCAAAAATTAAGGAGTGACGTACTCCTCATACATATATCCAAGAAAAGAGACTAGAAGCAGCACTCAGCAAAAAATGTGAATTTATTCACCCAACACAGCCCTGTGTTAGACAACATATAGGCTCAAATGGCCAGAAAGATATAACTGACAATAGCTGGACGCAATAGTACAATGTAGAGGCTGAAAAAGCTAGCACATACCCTGGAACATGATAAGGAGTGCAGGAGATCAAAAAAGTGGATGGATGAATGAACGCCTCGACGCGCGTTTCGCCCTGTAGACCGGCTTCGTCAGAGTTATATCTTTCTGGCCATTTGAGCCTATATGTTGTCTTTGGATGCTTCTAGCTTCACTTTTCATGTATTGCTATATATTTTGTAGGCAATGATAGACCTTATTGTCTATCTCTGCATATTGTCATAATCAGCTGGTAGCTCTATACTACGTGTGGGCCTTATTACCTTATACCCATGGGTTTATAATTCTGTCATATGAACTATCTGAGCGTGGTTTGGTCATCCTTGTATGGTTGACTCTGTTTGTCTATGGTCTATGCCATCTGACCCTGCTGTATATATCTCCGTGTATGATGTATCCCATCTTTTATTCCATTATATGTTATTGGTGATTATATTTAATAAAGATTTTTTGTACTTTTGTATATCATTCAGTATACTATTTCTTTAAGGGCTATGTCCCTTCACGGTTCGCTTCTAGGTTGTCTACTTGCAATAAGGGACCCCAGCATACACCATTTTTTGGTGTGAGGTTTTGTTTAGGTTGTCTCAGCTTGAAGAATAGGCCAATGTTTTTGCAGTATTTAGAAAATCTGAGGAGAGCATATATCAAAATTGCCTATGCATCTAATTTGGGGTGATAATGGAGCATTTATCTTCCCTCTTCCATAAAGTAACTCACCTCTAGTGATGGCTCTAGCTCTGGCATAAGCTCTATGTAGGGACTTTTTAGGGTACCCACGTGCGCAAAATTTGTCATAAAGTTTGTCACATTCAGATTGGAAGGACTTCTCATCGGAGCAGTTTCTTTTCGCTCTGAGATACTGTCCTATGGGAATACCCTTTTTCAGGGCCGGAGGGTGGAAACTTTCCCAATGTAGGAAATTGTTGGTAGCAGTAGTCTTCCGATAGATGTCGGTGTGCACACTGCCACCAGGGTCCAGCGAGATTTTGAGATCCTGGAAATTAATTTCTTTCTCGTGTATTTCGTAAGTGAATTTCATGCCTATGTCATTGATGTTGAGAATCTCCATAAAGTCCAAGAAAAGTGATTTGTCCCCATCCCAAAAAATAAGAATATCATCAATGTATCGACCCCAGAATAAAATGTGACAGGTAAAAAAACATAAATCATCCGTGAAAAAAAACTATCTTCCCACCACCCTAAGAAAATATTAGCATATGTGGGTGCACAAACTGTGCCCGTGGCACTGCCTTTTATTTGATGGTAAAATTCGCCATCGAACATAAAATTATTGTGGGATAAAATAATTTTAAGTAGTCAAATAATGAATTCATTGTGTGCTTGGAACTGAGTGCCCTTCGTGCTCAAAAAATATTGAACAGCAGTTAAACCAAGATCGTGTCTAATGTTAGTGTATAGAGATTCAACATCAATGCTGGCTATTAAGGTGGTGGCTGTAACAGAAATCCCCTGGATCCTGGTGACAGTGTCCTTAGTATCTCTAAGATAGGAGGCAAGGCTGTGACAAAGGATTAGAGCATCTCATCTACTTATAACTAATCCCTTGCGTGAGGTTATCGTTCCCCGAAACGATAGGTCTGCCTGGTATTGGACGAGATGTTTTATGAACCTTAGGCAAGGCGTAGAATGTTGAAAGGGTTGGATTAGGATTAAACATTCTTTTAAACTCATCCTGTGTGATGAGAAACTGTGATTTTGCCTCCGAAAGTAAGGAATGTAATTCACTAGTGAACTGTTCGGTAGGATTTTTTGCAAGAATGGTATAAGTGGACACATGATCTAAAAGTCTGTGGACCATAGATGTGTAATCATCCCTATCCATAACGACAGTGTTACCCCCCTTGTACGATGGCTTAACAATGATGGATTCATTCTTAGAGAGTTCATCCAATGCAACCTGCTCCATATGACTGAGGTTACCAAAGACTTTGGATTTAGCGTATTTTAACCCTCGTAGATCTGCACTGACCATCTTGACAAATATGTCGATGTGGCCATATTGGGGGAACGGTGGTGTCATGTGTGACTTTGGTCGCAAAGACGAGAAAGGACCCGTGGCCATAGTAGCTCCAAATTCATTTTCATTAAGAAGTGCTTCGAGGTCAGTAAGAGTCCTCAATTCATTGGGAGTATTTGGAGTGTTCGGAGAAGGGTTAACTTTAAAATGTTTAAGTAGAGCTAACTTCCGTGCAAATAAATGTAGATCTTTGGTCCAAGTGAATTCGTCATAGCCAGGGGTGGGAGGGTATGAAAGGCCTTTCTGTAGAAGCGCCATCTGATATGGGTTCAGTTGGAAAGAAGATAAATTATATATCTGCATTCCGTCATTTTTAGTCATCAGGTCCCCTGACTTCAAGTCCCTCAACTCACTTGATTCCAACCCAAATTGGGTGGTCCTAAAAAAGGAAACTGAGTATTTAGAGTAGATGGACTCTTCCCAGTGCCACTTGACACTGTAATGCTTGCTCCCAATGGTCCAGTGTTCTTCCCCGCTGTGAAGGGGGTGGTAACCGTATTGGTTGTGAACATAGTGGGTAAAGCATAGGAGGAGGAAGAAGAGGGAACCGACATGGGTACTCTGGATGGATTTTCTTGGCCAGGTTGTATAGGGCATATTTGTTTATTTACTTTAAGAGGTAAAAAGGTTCTTTTTGGAGGATTATATCTCCTGTTATTGGTTTTTCTCTTTGTCCCCAGTCTCTTATCCTCAAGGGATGGCCTAGGGTCATCTGTACCGGAGATATCAGATTCAGAGTAGTCAGTAGATCTAATTTCACGATGGATAACAGGGGGTGTGTGTGTTTACGGAATGAATACGCTTGTCCCGTTTCAAAGTCTTTGCGGTCTCGTATATATTTACGGTGTTGCGTTCCTTAATTTCTCTTTGCAGGCTTTCGATATTTCTTTGTAGTTTGATTTCACAGTTGTTATATTCGGATGTGGTACTGAAGATTTTAATATCCTCAATTTCCTTTTGCAACTGGAGGTTAATTTGATCAAAGGCACTTTTTTCAAAGTCCAAGGGGTAGTGAAGCATGCGTAGAGAATTATCGGTTAGAAGGTCTTCCCACCCTTTAAGGATGTGCGCCGACTTTTTGTGCGCAGGCGCGCCCTCCTGGATTTCTGATTGGTGCAGTCCATTGGCCATTCTGATTGGCCTTACGACCCGCTCGTCTCACTATTGACGGCCGGTCTGTTTAGCCTCTTTTCATTGGGTCCCTGCGGACCGACGCCCACTGTCATGGCGGACCGAGGCACTGTCAGCCGCTGCTATGATCTTGTTTTGCAATTTCAGCGTACTGCAGACGCTGTCTAAACACTGACCCATTACACTGGACTGACTGTTTGCATCTCAGCACGCAGATCTTCTACTGCCAGTGAGCATTGGCTCGTTTTTAAACGAGAGTCGTTTTGTCTTTGATCATTTACTTATTTAATCATACCCAATAAAAGTTATATTTTATCTTATTGAATACTCCTGTATCTGGCTGGAAACAAGGGCAACCCTTCTCTATTTTGCCTAACCGCAGATTAGTTTCACTTTGTTACAGTGTTGTGCCTGCCAGCCAGCGGGGTCTCCCTTTCCCTTCTTTGCTGTAAAAACCACATCAAAAACCTCTTGATTGCACTTGATTTTGCGTGTTTGTGTGTGTGTGTGTGTGGGTGGGGGGGGGGGGTGCTTGCCGCTGATTCTTCAAAAGAGCTGATAAGCGGCTATGAAGTATCAGCGGCGCGCGTTAACACGCCGCTCTGTCACACACACACAGCTCTGCAGACACGAGAAAAGTGTTAAAGGGATCGTCCAGTAAAACATGGCGCCGCACCTGTCCTCAGGTCGGGTGTGGTATTACAGCTCTGTCCTATTCACTTCAATGGAGGTGAACTGCAATACCAGACACAACCTGAGGACAGGTGCGGCGCTGTGTCTCCAATCCGGACACCCCTTCTGTCCTGAGATGACCCGACGGGGGAGGCGGGTGTCAGAGCCACCCACCGCCATCACTGCAGACAGAACCACAACTACGGCATGAGGGCAGGGCTTGTCCTGAATGCACTGTCTCTCGTTATGGACAGATTTATAGTCACATGAACCCCGTCTGATGAACCGGTAACCTAGGTCCGATCACATGACAGAGGGGGATCACCAAAAACCCTGTGCACCCTCAGCCCGTCAATCCAGCCCTTTCCTGGTTATATCTGCTTCTGGGAAAGCTGGGTGACCACCATTACCCCTCCTACTGGAGTGTGAGAGGTTCATTAGTCACATCCCCAAACATACTCCAGTAGGAGGGGTAATGGTGGTCACCCAGCTTTCCCAGACCCCTGAACGGTAAATCTCTCTAGTTGTGCTGAGAATGTTTGGGAATGTGACAGGGGTCTGGGAAAGCTGGGTACCACACTAACACCAGGCATATTATCACCCAGCATTCCCAGGACAGTTACATCATGTGTCCTTTATACAGAGTCTCCTGCACGACTACAGGGGGGGCCGTCGGGTGGGGGGGTCACGAGAGCGGGGGTCTGTGAGATAGAGAGTGGGACAGACACTCACATCTTACATGCAGTGCAGCTGGTCTTCATGATGGCGCCTGCTCTCTCCCTGCAAACAGCTGCTCTGCTGTGTGACTCTGACCTGCGTCTGTGCAGTACAGAGCCAGAGAGCAGATACAATGGACGGGAGCCGTTCATTGACTCCTATGCATTGTAGCTGCCGTATTCCATCTCTGTATGTGTCGTTATTCAACACATACAGAGATGGAAAAAAAAATGGTAGCCCCCATAGAGAAGAAAAAGAAAGAAAAAAATAAAAAGTACAACACAAATAAATACAATTTATTTTAATGACCTACTAAAAGCAATATTATATAAAAAATAAAATTTTCCGTGACACCTTAAGGACGCAGCCTAGATTTTTCAAATCTGACATATTTCACTTTATGTGGTAATAACGTCGGAATGCTTAAAACTACCCAAGCGATTCTGAGATTGTTTTCTTGTGACACATTGGGCTTTATGTTCGTGGTAAAATTTGGACGATATATTCAGTCTTCATTTGTGAAAAATTGCAACATTTTGAGAAAATTTACAAGAAATAGCATTTTTCAGAATTTAAATGCATCTGCTTGTAAAACAGACGGTTATACCACCCAAAATAGTTACTAGTTCACATTTCCCATATGTCTACTTTAGATTGGCATTGTTTTTTGAACATTCTGTTATTTTTCTTGGACGTTACAAGGCTTAGAACATAAACAGCAATTTCTCATATTCTTAAGAAAATTTCAAAAGCCTTTTTTTGAAGGTACCTCTTGAGTTCTGAAGTGGATTTGAGGGGCCTATGTATTAGAAACCCCCATAAAATACCCCATTTTAAAAACTAGACCCTTCAAAGTATTCAAAACAGCATTTAGAAGTTTTTTTAACCCTTCAGGCATTTCACAGTAATTAAAGCAAAGTGGAAATGAAATTTGCAAATTTAATTTTTTCTGCTGAATTTCAATTTTATTCAATTTTTTTCTGTAACAAAGAAGGTTTTACCAGAGAAACACTACTAAATATGTATTGTCCAGATTCTGCAGTTTTTAGAAATGTCCCACATGTGGCTCTACTGCGCTCGTGGACTAAAACACAAGCCCTAGAAGCAAAGAAGCACCTAGTGCATTTTGAGGCCTCTTTTTTATTAGAATATATTTTAGGCAGCATGCCAGGTTTGAAGAGGTGTTGAGGTGCCAAAACAGTAGGAATCCCCAAAAAGTGACCCCATTTCGGAAACTACACCCCTCAAGGAATTAATTTATGGTTGTTGTTACCATTTTGACCCCACAGTTTTTACACAGCACGTATTTGAATTGGGCTGTGAAATTAAAAAAATGAAATTTTTTCCAATAAGATGTCATTTTTTATCAAAATTTCTTATTTTCACAGGGAACAAAATACTCAATTTTGTTGCCCAATTTGTCCTGAGTGCAGCAATACCCCATTTGTGGTGATAAACTGCCGTTTGGGCCCATGGGTGGCCTCAGAAGGGAAGGAACGCTGTGTGTTCTTTGGAGTGCAGATTTTGCTGGATTGGTTTTCGGGTGCCATGTCGCATTTGCAGAGCCCCAGAGGTATCAAAGCAATGGAAACCCACCAGAAGTGACCCCATTTTGGAAACTACACCCCTCAAGGAATTCATTTATTGGTGTTGTGACCATTTTGACCCCATAGTTTTTTCACATAACTTATTTGAATTGGACTGGGAATTCAAACAAAATTAATTTTTTCCAATAATATGTAGTTTTGGGTGAAAATGTCTTATTTTCACAAGAAATAAAATACCCCATTTTGTTGTCCAATTTGTCCTGAGTGCGGCAATGCCCAATTTGTGGCGATAAACTGACGTTTGGGCCCATGGGAGGGCTCAGAAGGAAAGGA
>NW_027464037.1:0-15000 GCF_050947455.1 Rhinoderma darwinii | reverse complement strand
TTCCGGAGGACGTGGAGATGGAGGAGGAGGATGAGAAGATGGAGGTTGGCGGACGCCAGTTTCCAGAGGACGTGGAGATGGAGGAGGAGGATGAGAAGATGGAGGCTGGCGGACGCCAGTTTCCAGAGGACGTGGAGATGGAGGATGGGAAGATGGAGGTTGGCGGACGCCAATTTCCAGCTCCTGATGTGGAGATGGACGACCTTTCGGGGGCTACGTTTAACATCAGGGCCTCCAACCCCCGAAAGAGAAAGTGGCCATTTTAGTAACATCTGCCACTTGGGGCCCATTTACCATCAGGGCCCCCAACCCCCGGGAGAGATAGCGGCCATCTTATTTCCATCTGCCGCTCGGGGCCCATTTACCATCTTTAGGTGAGGTAAGTGCCGTCCACTGATGATCTTCTCACCTCACGACTCTTCTACAGCCGCCTGGACACTGAATTTCTGGTTTGTTTTGCAGTTGTCACCCCAACATCGTGGCCTTTACCACCTAAACCATCTGAAATTCCCATGAAGACTCCTCCAGTGATGAGCAGACGTGAGATCCGGTAAGTCTGACGTCTTCCGCTCGTCTTCATCTTCTCCTTGTGGTGAAGGTTTTGTGAATTTTTTTGCTTATTTGTATTTTTTCCTTTTCTAGGATCCGACTTTGAAAAATATGAAAAACGTTTCCGGTTTCTTCTGATCCAGGATCGAGCTGTGTAAGGGTGGACTGGCGGCCATATCCACGGGTGAAGAAGGACCCTCCCCCTCTTCATCTCACCGATCATCGCATGTTAAAGGGCCGGAGACACAGAAAACCGCACAGAAATTCTACCAGATTCTATAATAAACAGATTTATTTTTACCATTTTTAGTGTTTTCATTTCTAGATTGGGGAATTTATCCAGGGAACCTGTGTTCTATGGGGGTCCGAAGGTTATAGGTGTAATACTCTGCAGAATATATCACTATGTATCTGTCAGGAGGTGGAGAGGACAGAGCAATGTTCTGCAGATATCTAGAGAGGTCAGTGGTGTAATACTCTGCAGAATATATCACACTGTATCTGTCAGTAGAGGACAGAGCAATGTTCTGCAGATCTCTAGACAGGTCAGTGGTGTAATAATCTGCAGAATATATCACTCTGTATCTGTCAGGAGGTGGAGAGGACAGAGCAATGTTCTGCAGATCTCTAGAGAGGTCAGTGGTGTAATACTCTGCAGAATATATCACTATGTATCTGTCAGGAGGTGGAGAGGACAGAGCAATGTTCTGCAGATCTGTAGAGAGGTCAGTGGTGTAATAATCTGCAGAATATATCACTGTATCTGTCAGTAGAGGACAGAGCAATGTTCTGCAGATCTGTAGAGAGGTCAGTGGTGTAATAATCTGCAGAATATATCACTCTGTATCTGTCAGGAGGTGGAGAGGACAGAGCAATGTTCTGCAGATCTGTAGAGAGGTCAGTGGTGTAATAATCTGCAGAATATATCACACTGTATCTGTCAGTAGAGGACAGAGCAATGTTCTGCAGATCTGTAGAGAGGTCAGTGGTGTAATAATCTGCAGAATATATCACTCTGTATCTGTCAGTAGAGGACAGAGCAATGTTCTGCAGATCTGTAGACAGGTCAGTGGTGTAATAATCTGCAGAATATATCACTCTGTATCTGTCAGTAGAGGACAGAGCAATGTTCTGCAGATCTGTAGAGAGGTCAGTGGTGTAATAATCTGCAGAATATATCACTCTGTATCTGTCAGTAGAGGACAGAGCAATGTTCTGCAGATCTGTAGAGAGGTCAGTGTGTCAGGGATCATTACTATGTATATTGTCTGAAAAATATTATCCTCACACATATGTATATACATTTCAGTTCTTTGTGTAATATACTGATATATATAACAAGTTCTTTGTTCATGTCGGACACACCTATGGAAGACACCGCCCCCTGGAATGCAAAGAGGAGTGTGCAGAAGAATGTATAGGAAAACTTATAGGGAGGAGCATGTGTCTTCTCTGTGTGTGTTTCTTTGTTCTGAATAAAGTTCAGTTCCTCCTGGCTGACATTGAAGCTGTACCTCAGACATTTGTGTGGTGTACTTCTCTCCAGGCATGCCTTCAGCTTTCAATTTACAGAGGTGGTTATTCGGTGTGAAATACGGACCTGACATTTGGCACCCCAGATGGGACCTCACTCGAGGAAATATCAAAATCCGGACAATCGACAATCACAGGGTGAAACAGATAACTCAAAGTTGCCCACTGAAGGAATTTGATCACCTCCACAATAACACGGTAAGCGAATTGATTTTATAAATCTTCGTCTTATCTGTGTTAGTGGACAGTCTTGTGGCGATCTGTAGAACCCTTTTGTTGATTTCCTGGACTATCTCAGGCGACAGAGGTGATATTTTCCGCTGTGAGGTAAAAAACCTGTGAGACCTTAGTCGCGCCCGACTAACCATCCTCTGGGTAATTAGGGACTAGATAGAAAATACGCGGGCACAATATATACATGTGTGATAAGTCGTGGATAGTATTATAACCTGTCTTATACAGGGGCACGCGGGCATAAGTACATGTGTGATAAGTCGTGGATAGGCACGCGGGCATAAGTACATGTGTGATAAGACGTGCGACGCGGGCACGCGGGGTGAAATGCACTGATAAGATGTGCGATAAGACGTGAGACAATGAAAAAACACTGATAAGTCGTGTGATAAGGCATATGCGGGGTGTATAAACTGAGGAAAAAAAACTGTTAATTCGTGTATTAAATTGTTAGTAATATAGTGGCCAGACAAGAGAGTTGTAGACCGAAAATTGTTATATAAGTTACGTGTATAATATAGACTGTTAGAATAGATGGTTTACGGTCCATATTCAAATCATCAGGATCACCCGATCCTATTCATGATTTGGTGAAGTGAATGGAAGTTAGGAATAAGAAAGGTATTGTATGTTATATGTATTAGAAAACACAGGACCAGCCGACGCCCGGTAATGGTGTCCGTACCTCATGTTGAGTGTGTCCTCATTGTGGGTGGGGAACCCCCCCTTCACAGCTGCGCAATGTGTTTCCAATGGGAGAGGCTGCCCCCCACCACCCACCCCTGATGTGGCCACGCCCGGCCCAACCAAATCAGTATGAAATAATCACCTTGTTAATTTTGTCATTTGTAGTGTTTTTTTTCTATTTACAGAAGTTCCAGTCTAGTTCACTGATGAAACAACACGTCATCATAATATAGAGATGGTGGCCGACAGATCGTACTGTTAAAGATGTGTTTGATACGTAGATAATTCCTATACAATGGTGTGATGAATGATTGCAGTTACGTATGTTGTTTTGCCGGCATTGAAAGTGTTAAGATTGTGAGAAGCTGTGAGAAGTTGTGAGAAATGAGTGTGTGACCCCCCTCCCTCTCCCCTGTAGTGTGCTGTGTTTGGGAGGAGGAGGGGGGCTGACTTGGTGCAGTCTGCAGGGCTGATGAGACAAAAGGATTTCAATATGCACTGCAGAGATATATATATATCAGTAATGTCTACAAACCTAAATAAATTTCTTCTCTTTTGCGCATGCGCTGTTGTTTATAAAAGTTACGATATTTATGTGTTCTGATGTGATCAGATTTCATGTGTTTTGATGTTAATTCAGATGTATTAAACTTTAGATACTGTGAGACACAGGGTTTTGAAAATGTATGTGCCCCTTCTGTTCCCTATTTTTATATACAGTTTATTGGTTTGCAGTAATTAATGTTATCAGAGATAATATTTTCTGTTTTATTGAATAACTAACTACAATTGTTTTGTTTTTGATTTCACACATGAGTTATGTCATTGTAAAGATCAAATGTATTTTCGTCAGGAAAAAGTCATTTTTGTTTCAGGCTGTTGCACATTACAGGGGGTTAAACTAGTGCCCGACTTTGTTATGTTGAGATGTAGTTTTGAACTCTGCTACATTATTTTCGCAGAGTCCACAAAGGGGGGAATGGTGAAGGGACTGATCAGGTACAATTTTGGTTTGTTTTGAGTTAATTAATTTGGTTTCAGGAGATCTAAAAATGTGTAAGAGATCATCCCCCTCCAGCAAAGTTACACAGGAGGCAGAGGTGACATCACTCACACGAGTCTTTATGGATTTAGATGAGGGAGAAGGCAAAACAAAAATTGTCTGGACATTGTTAATTTGATGTAAAGTTTTTAGGAATTTTTTATTTTTATTTGTTTTTGTATTAATCAAGTATTTGCAGAATCTGATAAAAGTGAGATTCTCAAAGTATTCTGGATTATCAGATGAGTGTGGAGAAGTGTATAACATTTGGTTTTATTTTAGAGGATGAAGACGCCACCCCTTTGAGATGTTCTATCTATATGTGACATGGGTTTTTAATGTAAATTTGTAATAAAGAGATATTTTATTATACAATATGTACAAGACAGGATACGAGGCACCAGGTAAATCACCCAGAAACCACTCTCACCTTCTTGTTCATCTCATGGAGCGGAGCTGGAGGTGCTCGCTGAGGCTGTAACCTGGCAGAAGGTAAGACGGCCGACATTTACACTGACTCTAGGTACGCTTTTGGCATCGCCCACAATTATGGGCCCATTGGTAGTAGGAACTTTATTGGATCATCGGGTAAGCCAATTGAGAGAGCGAGAAAAGACAGAACTGACAACAAGGGTATGTGCGGTCAGGTGTCAGTAAATTGGCTTGTCCCTGGATACAATAATGCCACCACTAGGTTTGTAGCAGCCGGCGTGATGTGCGCACGGCATGTCATAGGTAAAACAGCAAAGGTACCTATGAAAAGTGCAGAACGGCCAGATTACCCGTCCCAGCCACTGCAGAACATACAACTACCCGAGGTAGTAGAAGTGTATGACAAAGTGCTCGTGTGTGTAGACCTGTTCTCAGGGGGGGGCCTGAAGCCCAGCCTGTATTTTCCCCACTGCAGACGTTGTGTGTAAGTGACAGGGGAACAGTGTTAGCCCAAGTATTGACCTGATGTTTGTACAATGATAAGATATCAGCAGTTCTCTAGACATTGTCCCAAAGTTAGTTTGTTTAATAACTGTATTTAAGAAGGGTTGTGGGAATATTAAATTCTGAAGTTAAGTTTTATGTGAAGTTCTAGAACAGCCTTAGCATTGGACTATTAGAGTCATGCGTCAGATAAAAGGTACAGAAGCGGAATATTCCCATTCGAAAACATTTTTATTTGTTTATTTTTGTTGTGAAAGGGAAATTTTAGAGCAGAGAATTCTGTGCAGTGTATATATGTGTATGTATAGATATGTATATAAAGAAGAAGAATCAATTTGTAAGTTTTAGTTACTGACCAGTGTGAACGTTTGATGTAAAGATGCTATTTGTTAATATTTTTCTTCAAATTAATTATTTGATTAAGATCAATTAATGTTTATACAATGAAAAAGCTTGTTCTCCACAGGAAGAGTCCAACTGGGAGCGGAAGGCGTGGGAACCAGATTCTAACAGAATGTGGATGGATAAAGGAAGGTAAACCGGTACCACCCAAGGCACTCTTGATGGCTTTTGCATTGATGGTGTATGACCTCACATATGCCCCAAGACTGCAAGGATCGATTTGGTAAGATCTAATTGGTATGTCCCAGGTTTTACAGCTGTCACTGCTAAATTCTGTTAGAGCTGTTTGATTTGCCTACAGAACAGTCCTGGCAGACCGGTGCCAACCTTATCATACCCGCCTCCCACGAAGAGAACCGACCTTGAGAGGCCTTCCAAGGTAGAACAAACCAGATTAGAGTAAGAAAAATAGGTTTAAGACGCTTGTCAGATAAACATGTGGAATCTGTGTATCTTTCTGTGAGGTGGAGATGTTCCAGGCAATCAGCTGAGATCAAGGTACAAATCCTGCTGAAAGGGTATCACCAAGTCCAAATGAAATGTACCCAATAAGTTACACATCTTCTAGGTGCCCTGTCCATTGTAACAGAGAAGTTTTTCCTTATATAAAGGTTTTTGATGTCATTTAGGGGCCTGACATTATTGTATGTACTTAGAACAACGTTTATAGTGTATGCAGATGATGTTATCACCAGATTAGTATTTATTTTAACAATTGACAAGAGTTGGGGGTCCCCAGCAAGTGCCAGTAAATATGAACTAAAAGACTTTTAACACGATGAACTTCATCACTGAGATGCGGCAGGCACAGCCTGAGCCAGTACAACGCGTTTATCATGAACTGACGGCAGTGTCACAATTCTAAGCGGCCGCCCAGACAAGTAACTTGCCAGAGGAAGAGTACAGATGCGGAGGGTTTGATAGTCACAATACAACTCCACTAATCCGCCTACGTGGGATCTCACCCCAGGCTCACAACATGAGGTGCTATGTACAGCCTGATGACGTAAACTAAAGGAGACGGTGTCGGACAGATGAGAAGGACCAAACCAAGTCTTGATGACATCAGCAAAGTAAAGACCAAAGACCTGAGTGAATCCGTCAGCAGGATCAAGTGTTTTGATAAGTAAGTGACCAGGAGGGGGTAATAATAACTCCCCCACTGGACACCAACGTAGTCTGATTCCACAATTGTGTGGGTTACCCTGAGGGTGACAGTCAGTGAAGAGCAGAAGACAGGAGAAGAAGAAGACGATGGTGTACAGGACTGGCAATGAACTGATGGGACCCGAAACCTGAAGGTGATAGCATTATGATTATTAGTTGAGGCCCTATTGTTTATAATGTCTGAGGTTTATAATTATAATGCATGTAAATATGCCACGGTGCTGCAAATTACAATCTGAGGAGTTTTATGTGAAGGTGTGAGGTGAAGGTCATTGTGCTGCCCATGACCTGTCATATCTGCAGGGGTAAAGTCCCATTAGGACAGTAAGTGACAGTGCGACAATTATTACTGTTAATAAAAATGTAGACCGGATTAATATATATATATTACAACCAGCAGTGGTTTGTAGATTATATCAAGACAACCATCCTGTATCCAGAGGAGAATAGGGAAAGTTAGGACCACTCCGACACCTTGGAAGTCCAGGTACAAAGGGGGGTTACTCATCAGGAGTAGCTCGTCTCAAGCTGGTGAAGAAATCCAAAACCCCTACCCGCCTGGTTCGAGTGGTCAGTGGTAGGTTGCTAGGCACGACTCAGGGATAGAATAATATTTTTAGGGGGGACTGTCAGGGATCATTACTATGTATATTGTCTGAAAAATATTATCCTCACACATATGTATATACATTTCAGTTCTTTGTGTAATATACTGATATATATAACAAGTTCTTTGTTCATGTCGGACACACCTATGGAAGACACCGCCCCCTGGAATGCAAAGAGGAGTGTGCAGAAGAATGTATAGGAAAACTTATAGGGAGGAGCATGTGTCTTCTCTGTGTGTGTTTCTTTGTTCTGAATAAAGTTCAGTTCCTCCTGGCTGACATTGAAGCTGTACCTCAGACATTTGTGTGGTGTACTTCTCTCCAGGCATGCCTTCAGCTTTCAATTTACAGAGGTGGTTATTCGGTGTGAAATACGGACCTGACAAGTGGTGTAATAATCTGCAGAATATATCACTCTGTATCTGTCAGGAGGTGGAGAGGACAGAGCAATGTTCTGCAGATCTGTAGACAGGTCAGTGGTGTAATAATCTGCAGAATATATCACTCTGTATCTGTCTGGAGGCTTTTTGGAATTTTTCTTGAAAATATAAACAATTGCTGGTAAATTTATACATTTTCTAACGACATAAAACAGAAGGACAGATAAAGTAATGCCAACAAGGGACAATATATTACCCCCCCCCCCCCATAAAAAGTGGGGGTGAAATGTCCGAATGTTTCTCTTATTCTGCAGATATCATTTTATTCCTTTATTTCACTAACACAGCAGATGATAACAGAGAATCACAGCTCAATATTTATTACCCCGATTCTGCAGTGTTTAGTGATATGACATATGTGGCCCTAGTGTGCCATGTGACTTATTGGACTCTTTGCGGAGCAACTCACGCGGCGGCAGAAACGGGAGAACAAATATGAAAGACCCCCAGTTTGTGCAAAGTGAAATTGAGCTGGGCAGCATAAAGCAGCCGTCAGCTGAGTGGACCCCCCTATAAGAGCAGGGGGCCCCGGCATTTGCCCGATTCGACCATGTGTGGACGCTGGCCCTGGTCTGTGTCCTGAGAACGTAGATGCAGTTGACACCGGGACATGCCAGCGGCCGATCGGGACACCACCTGGAATCTGGGAGTGTTCGGAGGTATGGAGACCCTCCCCAAATGACCCCATTTTGGATTCTACACCCCTCAGGGCGAGCATTTAGGGCTGCAGTGAGCATTTTGACACCACAGGTGTTACATCGATTGTATTAGAATTGAGCAGTGGAAATAAAGTCGTTTTAGCTCAAAATTTATTTATATTTAAAAAGAAAGAAACGATAACAAGGAGTACATCAGGGTATATGTAATATGTGAGGAGTACATCAGGGTATATGTAATATGTGAGGAGTACATCAGGGTATATGTAATATGTGAGGAGTACATCAGGGTATATGTAATATGTGAGGAGTACATCAGGGTATATGTAATATGTGAGGAGTACATCAGGGTATATGTAATATGTGAGGAGTACATCAGGGTATATGTAATATGTGAGGAGTACATGAGGGTATATGTATTATGTGAGGAGTACATCAGGGTATATGTAATCTGTGAGGAGTACATCAGGGTATATGTAATATGTGAGGAGTACATCAGGGTATATGTAATATGTGAGGAGTACATCAGGGTATATGTAATATGTGAGGAGTACATCAGGGTATATGTAATATGTGAGGAGTACATCAGGGTATATGTAATATGTGAGGAGTACATCAGGGTATATGTAATCTGTGAGGAGTACATCAGGGTATATGTAATATGTGAGGAGTACATCAGGGTATATGTAATATGTGAGGAGTACATCAGGGTATATGTAATCTGTGAGGAGTACATCAGGATATATGTAATATGTGAGGAGTACGATGTGAGGAGCACATCAGGGTATATGTAATATGTGAGGAGTACATCAGGGTATATGTAAGATGTGAGGAGTACATCAGGATATATGTAATATGTGAGGAGTACATCAGGATATATGTAATATGTGAGGAGCACATCAGGGTATATGTAATCTGTGAGGAGTACATCAGGTTATATGTAATATGTGAGGAGTACATCAGGATATATGTAATATGTGAGGAGTACATCAGGGTATATGTAATCTGTGAGGAATACATCAGGGTTTATGTAATATGTGAGGAGTACATCAGGGTATATGTAATATGTGAGGAGTACATCAGGGTATATGTAATCTGTGAGGAGTACATCAGGGTATATGTAATCTGTGAGGAGTACATCAGGGTATATGTAATATGTGAGGAGTACATCAGGGTATATGTAATATGTGAGGAGTACATCAGGGTATATGTAATATGTGAGGAGTACATCAGGGTATATGTAATATGGGAGGAGTACATCAGGGTATATGTAATATGGGAGGAGTACATCAGGGTATATGTAATATGTGAGGAGTACATCAGGGTATATGTAAGCTGTGAGGAGTATATCAGGGTATATGTAATATGTGAGGAGTACATCAGGGTATATGTAATCTGTGAGGAGTACATCAGGGTATATGTAATCTGTGAGGAGTACATCAGGGTATATGTAATATGTGAGGAGTACATCATGGTATATGTAATATGTGAGTAGTACATCAGGATATATGTAATCTGTGAGGAGTACATCAGGGTATATGTAAGCTGTGAGGAGTACATCAGGGTATATGTAATCTGTGAGGAGTACATCAGGGTATATGTAATCTGTGAGGAGTACATTAGGGTATATGTAATCTGTGAGGAGTACATCAGGGTATATGTAAGCTGTGCGGAGTACATCAGGGTATATGTAAGATGTGAGGAGTACATCAGGGTATATGTAATATGTGCGGAGTACATCAGGGTATATGTAAGATGTGAGGAGTACATCAGGGTATATGTAATATGTGAGGAGTACATCAGGGTATATGTAATATGTGAGGAGTATATCAGGGAATATGTAATCTGTGAGGAGTACATCAGGGTATATGTAATATGTGAGGAGTACATCAGGATATATGTAATCTGTGAGGAGTACATCAGGGTATATGTAATATGTGAGGAGTACATCAGGATATATGTAAAATGGGAGGAGTACATTAGGGTATATGTTATCTGTGAGGAGTACATTAGGGTATATGTAATCTGTGAGGAGTACATCAGGGTATATGTAATATGTGAGGAGTACATCAGGATATATGTAATATGTGAGGAGTACATCAGGCTATATGTAAGATGTGAGGAGTACATCAGGCTATATGTAAGATGTGAGGAGTATATCAGGGTATATGTAATATGTGAGGAGTACATTAGGGTATATGTAATCTGTGAGGAGTACATCAGGATATATGTAATCTGTGCTGAGTACATCAGGGTATATGTAAACTGGGCGGAGTACATCAGGATATGTAATCTGCGTAGTACATTAGGGTATATGTAATCTGAGCGGAGTACATCAGGGTATATGTAAACTGTGCGGAGTACATCAGGGTATATGTAAAATGGGCGGAGTACATCAGGATATATGTAATCTGTGAGGAGTACATCAGGGTATATGTAAACTGTGTGGAGTACATCAGGGTATATGTAAGCTGTGCGGAGTATATCAGGGTATATGTAATATGTGAGGAGTACATCAGGATATATGTTATCTATGAGGAGTACATCAGGGTATATGTAATCTGTGACGAGTACATCAGGGTATATGTAAACTGTGAGGAGTACATCAGGAGATATGTTATCTATGAGGATTACATCCGGGTATATGTAATCTGTGAAAAGTACATCAGGGTATTTGTAAATTGTGAGGAGTACATCAGGATATATGTAAGATGTGAGGAGTACATCAGGATATATGTAATCTGTGAGGAGTACATCAGGATATATGTAATCTGTGAGGAGTACATCAGGATATATGTAATCTGTGAGGAGTACATCAGGATATATGTAATCTGTGAGGAGTACATCAGGATATATGTAAGCCGTGAGGAGTACATCAGGGTATATGTAAGCTGTGAGGAGTACATCAGGGTATATGTAATCTGAGCGGAGTACATCAGGGTATATGTAAGCAGGACGGAGTACATCAGAGTATATGTAAACTGTGAGGAGTACATCAGGATATATGTAATCTGTGCTGAGTACATCAGGGTATATGTAAACTGGGCAGAGTACATCAGGATATGTAATCTGCGTAGTACATTAGAGTATATGTAATCTGAGCGGAGTACATCAGTCAGGGTATATGTAAGCTGGACAGAGTACATCAGGGTATATGTAAGCTGTGCGGAGTACATCAGGGTATATGTAAGATGGTCGGAGTACATCAGGATATATGTAATCTGTGAGGAGTACATCAGGGTATATGTAAACTGTGAGGAGTACATCAGGGTATATGTAAGCTGTGCGGAGTATATCAGGGTATATGTAGTATGTGAGGAGTACATCAGGGTATATGTAATCTGTGACAAGTACATCAGGGTATATGTAAACTGTGAGGAGTACATCAGGATATATGTTATCTATGAGGATTACATCAGGGTATTTGTAAATTGTGAGGAGTACATCAGGGTATATGTAATCTGTGAGTAGTACATCAGGGTATATGTAATCTGTGAGGAGTACATCAGGGTATATGTAATCTGTGAGGAGTACATCAGGGTATATGTAAACTGTGAGGAGTACATCAGGATATATGTAATCTGTGAGGAGTACATCAGGATATATGTAATATGTGAGGAGTACATCAGGGTATATGTAAGCTGGGTTGAGTACATCAGGGTATATATAAGCTGTGAGGAGTACATCAGGGTATATGTAAGCTGTGAGGAGTACATCAGGGTATATGTAATCTGTGAGGAGTACATCAGGGTATGTGTAATCTGTGAGGAGTACATCAGGGTATATGTAATCTGTTAGTAGTACATCAGGGTATATGTAAGATGTGAGGAGTACATCAGGGTATATGTAATATGTGAGGAGTACATCTGGGTATATGTAATCTGTGAGGAGTACATCAGGTTATATGTAAAATGTGAGGAGTACATCAGGGTATATGTAATATGTGAGGTGTACATCAGGGTATATGTAATCTGTGAGGAGTACATCAGGGTATATGTAATATGTGAGGAGTACATCAGGGTATATGTAATCTGTGAGGAGTACATCAGGGTATATGTAATCTGTAAGGGGTACATCAGGGTATATGTAATATGTGAGGAGTACATCAGGGTATATGTAATATGTGAGGAGTACATCAGGATATATGTAATATGTGAGGAGTACATCAGGATATATGTAATCTGAGAGTAGTACATCAGGGTATATGTAATCTGTGAGTAGTACATCAGGATATATGTAAAATGTGAGGAGAACATCAGGGTATATGTAATTTGTGTGGAGTACATCAGGGTATATGTAAGATGTGAGGAGTACATCAGGGTATATGTAATATGTGAGGAGTACATCAGGGTATATGTAATCTGTGAGGACTACATCAGGGTATATGTAATATGTGAGGAGTACATCAGGGTATATGTAATCTGAGGAGTACATCAGGGTATATGTAATATGTGAGGAGTACATCAGAGTATATGTAATCAATGAGGAGTACATCAAGATATATGTAATCTGTGTGGAGTACATCAGGGTATATGTAATCTGTGAGGAGTACATCAGGGTATATGTAATCTGTGAGGAGTACATCAGTGTATATGTAATCTGTGAGGAGTACATCAGGGTTTATGTAATATGTGAGGAGTACATCAGGGTATATGTAAGGAGTACATCAGGATATATGCAATCTGTGAGGAGTACATCAGGATATATGTAATCTGTGAGGAGTACATCAGGGTATATGTAAGCTGTGAGGAGTACATTAGGGTATATGTAAATTGTGAGGAGTACATCAGGGTATATGTAATCTGTGAGTAGTACATCAGGGTATATGTAATCTGTGAGGAGTACATCAGGATATATGTAATCTGTGTGGAGTACATCAGGGTATATGTAATCTGTGAGGAGTACATCAGGGTATATGTAATCTGTGAGGAGTACATCAGTGTATATGTAATCTGTGAGGAGTACATCAGGGTATATGTAATATGTGAGGAGTAAATCAGGGTATATGTAAGGAGTACATCAGGATATATGCAATCTGTGAGGAGTACATCAGGATATATGTAATCTTTGCGGAGTACATCAGGGTATATGTAAGCTGTGAGGAGTACATCAGGGTATATGTAATCTGTGAGGAGTACATCAGGGTATATGTAATCTGTGAGGAGTACATCAGGGTATATGTAATATGTGAGGAGTACATCAGGGTATATGTAATCTGAGGAGTACATCAGGGTATATGTAATATGTGAGGAGTACATCAGAGTATATGTAATCAATGAGGAGTACATCAGGATATATGTAATCTGTGTGGAGTACATCAGGGTATATGTAATCTGTGAGGAGTACATCAAGGTATATGTAATCTGTGAGGAGTACATCAGTGTATATGTAATCTGTGAGGAGTACATCAGGGTATATGTAATATGTGAGGAGTAAATCAGGGTATATGTAAGGAGTACATCAGGATATATGCAATCTGTGAGTAGTACATCAGGATATATGTAATCTGTGAGGAGTACATCAGGGTATATGTAAGCTGGGAGGAGTACATCAGGGTATATGTAAATTGTGAGGAGTACATCAGGGTATATGTAATCTGTGAGTAGTACATCAGGGTATATGTAATCTGTGAGGAGTACATCAGGGTATATGTAATCTGTGAGGAGTACATCAGGGTATATGTAAGATGTGAGGAGTACATCAGGGTATATGTAATATGTGAGGAGTACATCAGGGTATATGTAATATGTGAGGAGTACATCAGGATATATGTAAACTGTGAGGAGTACATCAGGATATATGTAATCTGTGAGGAGTACATCAGGATATATGTAATATGTGAGGAGTACATCAGGGTATATGTAATATGTGAGGAGTACATCAGGGTATATGTAATATGTGAGGAGTACATCAAGGTATATGTAATATGTGAGGAGTACATCAGGGTATATGTAATATGTGAGGAGTACATCAAGGTATATGTAATCTGTGAGGAGTACATCAGGATATATGTAATATGTGAGGAGTACATCAGGATATATGTAAACTGTGAGGAGTACATCAGGATATATGTAATCTGTGAGGAGTACATCAGGATATATGTAATATGTGAGGAGTACATCAGGATATATGTAATATGTGAGGAGTACATCAGGGTATATGTAATATGTGAGGAGTACATCAGGGTATATGTAATATGTGAGGAGTACATCAAGGTATATGTAATATGTGAGGAGTACATCAGGGTATATGTAATATGTGAGGAGTACATCAAGGTATATGTAATCTGTGAGGAGTACATCAGGATATATGTAATATGTGAGGAGTACATCAGGGTATATGTAATATGTGAGGAGTACATCAGGGTATATGTAAGGAGTACATCAGGATATATGCAATCTGTGAGTAGTACATCAGGATATATGTAATCTGTGAGGAGTACATCAGGGTATATGTAAGCTGGGAGGAGTATATCAGGGTATATGTAAATTGTGAGGAGTACATCAGGGTATATGTAATCTGTGAGTAGTACATCAGGGTATATGTAATCTGTGAGGAGTACATCAGGGTATATGTAATCTGTGAGGAGTACATCAGGGTATATGTAAGATGTGAGGAGTACATCAGGGTATATGTAATATGTGAGGAGTACATCAGGGTATATGTAATATGTGAGGAGTACATCAGGATATATGTAAACTGTGAGGAGTACATCAGGATATATGTAATCTGTGAGGAGTACATCA